>NW_025794931.1:0-9588 GCF_021613505.1 Equus quagga
GATTTTAAACCTTTGTCCCCCCCCACCACCACCCCACCCAGCCGCCCAGAGTAGTTTCTAAGGGATTTATATTTGCGCAGAGTGGTGCAAACTGTTTCCATCCTCAGAGGAACACAGTGCTCACAGATAAGCCTGCGTGTTGCATTACTGGAACTCACTTTCAGGCGTCTCTAGCACCGGTGCCCCAGGTGCTGGCCGGGGCTGGAAGCTGTTTACATGAGTCCAGTCTGAAGTGCAGGCCAGCCTCCGTGAGAGGGCTTGTGTCTGACCACCTGAGCTCTGGGCGACGAGCGGTGGGCCCTGATCTTTACGACCACGTGCTCATGCTTTCATTGGTTTGGTCTTTGAGCTATGAGCCCACTGCTCTGAGCACCTCCTTGGTGTTAGGGGCCAGGGGCCAGGGGCCAGGCTCAGCCGTGTCAGAACCAGAACCACATGGAGGTGGGCGTTCAGGGACATTCCCCCTCCCCGGGCAGTGGCTGCCTCGATCACTCGATTTCATGTTAGGTATAAAATGTGCCTCCCAATGCCTGATGATGCCCACTCCCCAAGCTCCAGCCCCTGGCGTGGACCCAGCAGGGCAGAGGTGAGGGAGGAAATGGTTTTCAAATGGCCACACCTACTGCCCCTCATTTGGAAGTGCCTCCTGCTAATCGAGGGTTCCAGGATCTGGTTTGGGGTGTCAGTCCCAAACAACCGCACCCTCCCCTTCCTTCAAGCCAAGCTCAGACTCTCGGGGTCCTTCTGCCCGGCCCTGTTCCCTGACAGGTTTAAACACACCTTGGTTCGCCTCTTTCCGAGGCACTGTGGTCATTTATTCGTGTCGGGGGAGGGCCTGCTTCACACCCCTGGGGACCTCTGTGTGCCTGGCACGGAGCGCAGGCCAGATTGGCTTGCTTTCAGCTCCCCAGTCCTTTCACTTCTGTGTCCTCATTGATTCAGACAGGGTCCCGGCTTAGCAAACTGTATTTCAAACATAAGAAGACGTAATTATGAGAATGGGGGGAGGGGTGCAACAGAAGGACCTAAGACACATGTCGATTCCTCTGCCGCCTCAGAAGCCCTGGTCTGCGAGAGAAGGGCCAGTGTCCTGAGAAGCTGCTCTCAGGTGCATTATTCGTTCTTTCATTAGATGGATGCCTACAATAAACCTAGCACGGCGCTGGGATGTCGAGGCAAGATCGAGGCAAGATCAGCTGTGAGGAATTTAGGTACAGTGAAACAGATCTCTTAACGCACTTATTTTGCATGTGTCAAAGCAGAAACATTGTGTTGCTTTAAAAATACACTGAATTCAAGTCTCCTAAGAAATTCAGTGGCTGCACCAAGCTCGGGAAGGGAACTATCTTAGTTGTGACCAAATTAAGGAATCTATTTCGGCCTTTATTCCTCTCCGTGAAAGTAGCTGCACATTTGAGTCAAGGAGTCCTAATTAGTTAGTTGTTTCATGGCGTTCCTTTTGCGTACTTTCTGCTTATTTACCTTTGCAGCATTGGGGCACTTTATTGGCTCCAAGGACAACGCTGGCCAGGGCAGTGTGACATTTCTGGATTCCTTCCCGTTGTTAGCAGAAAGTAGTGGAATCTGAATCTTAAAAAAGAACAAATTTTATCACACATTTTCTCTACTATAGAAACAAGACATACTCATTAGAATGTCTTGAGAATACTGAATGGTAAAAAGGAGATAGAAAAAAATGACCTCTTGTCTCACCTGCCCAGGTAACCACCACTACATTGTGTGCAGAGAAAGCCCTGTCTAGTACCACTAGCCCTGGCAGTGAGTCACTTAGTTGAACAACGTTATTAAAGAGGGCATCATAAAAATGATACGGGCATGCCTTGAACATTTTATTGTGACACTGGGGGATCAGAATTGGCCACTCCAAAATGTGTCTCTTTGGCATGAGGATTCTTTTGGGCTGGTTACTTTTAAGGACTGCAGACATGGGAGAAGCTCTGAAAAGTAGAATTTTACTCTTTGCAAGAGACATTTACATTTTTAAGGGAAATCTCCATCTGTAAAGATATCTCCCTCTGTACCAGGAAGAGGAGGGGATGACCTTTCTCTAGAAACTCTTATCAATGCTGAAGGCAAGGACGTAAATCTGCATAATAACCTTCCTCTTGTTTACTGTGCTTTTCTGGTAATCTCCCATAACTGACTCCCCCCACCCCCAACATCCTCCTGTGTCTTTAGCTGAGGAGGGTATTTAAGATGAGAGCTCCACTATTTTGGTGAGTTACTCAGTTTTCCTGAGTCTCTGCCATGTATACATGTTATAAAGCTTTGTTTGATTTTCTCTTGTTATTCTGTCTCTGTGAATTTAATTCATAGCCCAGCCAGAAGGACCCAGTGGGTAGAGGATATGTCTTCCTCCTCTATAGTTTGGCAACTTGGATGGGATAAAACTTCACTGGCTGGACACTGCTTGTTCCTGGACTGCTGCAGGTGAGAGATCCTGGACCCCTGATAAGAGCCAACGGGAGGTAAGAGTTCTTACCACGTCAGTCTCCCGGATCTCTGCCTACAGGGTCCAGTGGAAGCGAGAGCGGTGAGTTTTCTTTGCTTTTCTAAATTTAGATTAGCAGGGAAAAATACTGGTGAGGCTAGCTTTGTGGACTCAGCGACTCTAGGATTTGGTTGAGTACTCATTGGTTATAGATCCTTTTCCTCCCAGAGATAGTATTTTTCCCTGTCTCTGTCTTTTTTGTCGTTTGTCATAAGACACAGGCATCTCTATAAGCCTGTTGTCTGGGAGTATGTGCATAGGTGGAAGCTGTTGCTAAGGGCATCTTGAAAGCCAAAAAGCCCACATATTTGGTGGGCGTGGGTCCAGCAGTTAAGAGCCATTATGGCGCTCGCCACCTCAAGAAGTCTCCCGTGGAAGGATGAGTTGGTCACGGAACGGGGTAGATGACACAGATCTCCCCCCTGCCAACATCAAGAAAATGTCCCTGCCACAGTGGGGTACTCTGTGAAGCACATGTGACCCCCAACCCCCTGGCACCTCCCTCCTAGGTATTGTTCTGGCTCCAAGAGACCCAAGGCTTAGCTAAAGCTGTTAATGTGTGTGTTAGATGAGGTTTTTCTTTTGTCTTGTTCTATGTCTTGAGAGCTTGGCTTTGTGACCTTTCTGGTCTCTGTCATCCAGAGGATGCTTGTACCAGCACGCATCTCGGCAGCCAGTTGGGTAGACTGGGGCTCTGGGACACACTCTCTTTGTCTGCCTCTCTCAACTCTCAGCGGAGTTTGTCATAAGGGGTCCCAATTGCTTTCATAAGGGGCCTTTGTTGTCTCAACCTTTGTTGCTTGCTGTGCAATGAAGGCTTTTACTTTCTTAGACTATTTTTGGGAGTGAACTTTCTGGATCTCTTTTGGGGATACCTCTTGCGTCCATGGTTAAGCTTATTGGTATGAGTCACTGTCAAGATCCTACTCCTCAATGTGGCCAGATGATGGATCATTTAAATTGGAAAAGCTTCTGAATTGGGGAAAAAAATTTGTGAGAGCTCTTGTCATAATTTTTATTGGTACCTATGAAAAGGCCAAATTAAAAAGGAAACAGAAAAAAAATAATGACTAGGCTTAAGACCCTGACTCAGGCTGCAATTGAATTGAGAAAATCTAAAAGTATAAGTGTTGATAAGATTATAAAGGCTGGAATGTTTGAGCTGATTTTATATAGAGAGGTTATATCAACTTTGCCTGACTATGTTTTAAAATGTCTGGCTGGGAATACTTCCCCTATCCAATATTATAAGACCAGGGCCTATTGATAAAGTTCTAATGAAAGCTGTGATGGAATTTAGATGAAATTTTGTAAAAAAGTGGTATATTTACAGACTGTAGGTGAAGTGACTGCATCTCTGTTTGCCTGATTGTTATAGATTGTATTGCGAGGACAAACAGTGTCTCACTGGGGAATGTTTCTCCTGCCTGACTGTAGGACTTTTTTTTTTTTTTTTTTTTTTTTTTTTTTTTTTATTTATTTAATTTATTTATTTATTTATTTTTTTTATTAATGTTATGATGGATTACAAGCTTGTGAAATTTCAGTTGTACATTTTTGTTAGTCATGTTGTGGGTACACCACTTCCCCCTCCGTACCCTCCCCCCACCCCCCCTTTTCCCTGGTAACCACCGATCAGATCTCCTTCTCAATATACTAATTTCCACCTATGAGTGGAGTCATATAGAGTTCGTCTTTCTCTGACTGACTTATTTCGCTTAACATAATGCCCTCGAGGTCCATCCACATTGTTGTGAATGGGCCAATTTCGTCTTTTTTTATGGCTGAGTAGTATTCCATTGTGTATATATACCACATCTTCTTTATCCAATCATCAGTTTCTGGGCATGTAGGCTGGTTCCACGTCTTGGCTATTGTAAATAATGCTGCGATGAACATAGGGGTGCAACGGACTCTTGAGATATCTGATATCAGGTTCTTAGGATAGATACCCAGTAATGGGATGGCTGGGTCATAGGGTATTTCTATTTTTAACTTTTTGAGAAATCTCCATACTGTTTTCCATAGTGGCTGTACCAGTTTGCATTCCCACCAACAGTGTATGAGGGTTCCTCTTTCTCCACAACCTCTCCAACATTTGTCGTTCTTGGTTTTGGATGTTTTTGCCAATCTAACGGGGGTAAGGTGATATCTTAGTGTAGTTTTGATTTGCATTTCCCTGATGATTAGCGATGATGAACATCTTTTCATGTGTCTATTGGCCATATTCATATCTTCTTTTGAGAAATGTCTGTTCATGTCCTCTGCCCATTTTTTGATCGGGTTGTTTGTTTTTTTGTTGTTAAGCAGTGTGAGTTCTTTGTATATTATGGAGATTAACCCTTTGTCAGATAAGTGGCTTGTAAATATTTTTTCCCAATTAGTGAGCTGTTTTTTTTGTTTCAATTCTGTTTTCCCTTGCCTTGAAGAAGCTCTTTAGTCTGATGAAGTCCCATTTGTTTATTCTTTCTATTGTTTCCCTCAACTGAGGAGTTACAGTGTCCGAAAAGATTCTTTTGAAACTGATGTCAAAGAGTGTACTGCCTATATTCTCTTCCAAAAGACTTATTGTCTCAGGCCTAATCTTTAGGTCTTTGATCCATTTTGAGTTTATTTTGGTGTGTGGTGAAAAAGAATGGTCGATTTTCAATCTTTTGCATGTGGCTGTCCAGTTTTCCCAGCACCATTTGTTGAAGAGACTTTCTTTTCTCCATTGTAGGCCCTCTGCTCCTTTGTCGAAGATTAGCTGTCCATAGATGTGTGGTTTTATCTCTGGGCTTTCAATTCTGTTCCATTGATCTGTGGACCTGTTTTTGTACCAGTACCATGCTGTTTTGATCACTGTAGCTTTGTAGTATGTTTTGAAATCGGGGATTGTGATTCCGCCGGCTTTGTTTTTCTTGCTCAAGATTGCTTTAGCAATTCGTGGTCTTTTGTTCCCCCATATGAATTTTAGGATTGTTTGTTCAATTTCTGTGAAGAATGTTCTGGGGATTCTGATTGGGATAGCATTGAATCTGTATATTGCTTTAGGTAGTATGGACATTTTAACTATGTTTATTCTTCCAATCCATGTGCAAGGAATGTTTTTCCATCTCTTTATGTCATCGCCTATTTCTTTCAAGAAAGTCTTGTAGTTTTCATTGTATAGATCCTTCACTTCCTTGGTTAAGTTTATCCCAAGGTATATTATTCTTTTCGTTGCGATTGTGAATGGGATAGAGTTCTTGAGTTCTTTTTCTGTTAGTTTATTGTTAGTGTATAGAAATGCTACTGATTTATGCACGTTAATTTTATACCCTGCTACTTTGCTGTAGTTGTTGATTATTTCTAATAGTTTTTCTGTGGATTCTTTGGGGTTTTCTATGTATAAGATCATGTCGTCTGCAAACAGCGCGAGTTTTACTTCTTCGTTACCTATTTGGATTCCTTTTATTTTTTTTTCCTGCCGAATTGCTCTGGCCAGCACCTCCAGTACTATGTTGAATAGGAGTGGTGAAAGTGGGCCCCCTTGTCTTGTTCCTGTCCTCAGAGGGATGGCTTTCAGCTTTTGTCCATTGAGTATGATGTTGGCTGTGGGTCTATCATATATGGCCTTTATTATGTTGAGGTACTTTCCTTCTATACCCATTTTACTGAGGGTTTTTATCATAAATGGGTGTTGGATCTTGTCGAATGCTTTCTCTGCGTCTATTGAGATGATCATGTGGTTTTTGTTTTTCATTTTGTTGATGTAGTGTATCACGTTGATTGACTTGCGGATGTTGAACCATCCCTGTGTCCCTGGTATAAATCCCACTTGATCATGGTGTATAATCTTTTTGATGTATTGCTGTAATCGGTTTGCCAAAATTTTGTTGAGGATTTTTGCATCTATGTTCATCAGTGATATCGGCCTGTAGTTCTCCTTCTTTGTGTTGTCCTTGTCAGGTTTGGGGATCAGAGTGATGTTGGCTTCATAGAATGTGTTAGGGAGTTCTCCATCTTTCTCAATTTTCTGGAACAGTTTGAGGAGAATAGGTATTAAGTCTTCTTTGAATGTTTGGTAGAATTCTCCAGAGAAGCCGTCTGGTCCTGGACTCTTGTTTTTGGGGAGGTTTTTGATTACTGTTTCTATTTCCTTACTTGTGATTGGTCTATTCAGATTCTCCATTTCTTCCTGATTCAGTTTGGGGAGATTGTAGGAGTCTAGGAATTTGTCCATTTCTTCCAAGTTGTTCAATTTGTTGGCATATAGTTTTTCATAGTATTCTCTTATGATCTCTTGTATTTCATTGGTATCTGTTGTGATTTCTCCTCTGTCATTCCTGATTTTATTAATTTGCGCTTTCTCTCTTCTTTTCTTGGTGAGTCTGGCTAGGGGTTTGTCAATTTTGTTAATTCTTTCGAAGAACCAACTCTTTGTTTCATTGATCCTTTCTATTGTCTTTTTTGTTTCAATATCGTTTATTTCTGCTCTTATTTTTATTATTTCCCTCCTTCTACTGACTCTGGGCTTTGTTTGTTCTTCTTTTTCTAGTTCCGTTAGGTGTCGTTTGAGGTTGCTTACGTGAGCTTTTTCATGTTTAGTGAGGTGAGCCTGTATTGCGATGAATTTCCCTCTTAGGACTGCTTTTGCTGCATCCCAAATGATTTGGTATGTCGTGTTCTCATTTTCATTTGTCTCCAGATAATATTTGATTTCTTCTTTAATTTCTTCAATGATCCATTGTTTGTTGAGAAGCGTGTTGTTTAGTCTCCACATTTTTGCACCTTTCTCTGCTTTTTTCTTGTAGTTGATTTCTAGTTTAATAGCGTTATGATCAGAAAAGATGCTTGATATTATTTCAACTCTCTTGTATTTATTGATGTTTGCTTTGGTTCCCAAAATATGGTCAATCCTTGAGAATGTTCCATGTGCACTTGAGAAGAATGTGTAACCTGCTGTTTTTGGATGAAGTGTTCTATATATATCTATTAAGTCCATCTGGTCTAATTTTTCATTTAATTCTATTATTTCCTTGTTGATTTTCTGTCTGGATGTTCTGTCCATTGGTGTTAATGGTGTGTTGAGGTCCCCTACTATTATTGTATTGCTGTTGATGTCTTCTTTTAGTTCTATTAAGAGTTGCTTTACAAATTTTGGTGCTCCTGTGTTGGGTGCGTATATATTTATAAGTGTTATGTCTTCTTGGTGGAGAGTCCCTTTTATCATTATATACTGTCCCTCTTTATCTTTCTTTATCTGTTTTGCTTTGAAATCTACCTTGTCTGATATTAGTATAGCGACACCTGCTTTCTTTTGTTCATTATTAGCTTGGAGTATTGTTCTCCATCCCTTCACTCTGAGTCTGTGTTTGTCTTTGGGGCTGAGGTGTGTTTCCTGGAGGCAGCATATTGTTGGATCTTGTTCTTTGATCCATCCTGCCACTCTGTGTCTTGATTGGGGAGTTCAATCCATTTACATTTAGAGTGATTATTGAGACGTGGGGGCCTACCACTCCCATTTTGTGTCTTGTTTTCCGGTTTTCTTCAGTTTCCTTTGTTTCTCGTCCCATGGTTTAATCTGTTCTGATGTAGAGCTGCTACTCTCTGTTGTTGTCCTTCTACTTATCTCCTCTGCTCTTGGTTTTGTAGCCCCTTTCCTTTTTTGGATTTTTCAGGAATGAGGGTTTTCCTGAGGATTTCCTGAAGAGGAGGTTTTGTGGCAATGAACTCCCTTAATTTTTGTTTATCTGGGAAAGTTTTTATTTCTCCATCGTATTTGAAGGATATTTTCGCTGGGTAGAGAATTCTCGGCTGTAGATTTTTGTCCTTCAGATTTTTGAATATATCATTCCACTCTCTTCTAGCCTGTAAAGTTTCTGTGAGAAATCTGCTGATAGCCTGATGGGGGTTCCTTTGTAGGTTAGTTTCTTTTGCCTGGCTGTCCTTAATATTTTCTCCTTGTCGTTGACTTTTGCTAGCTTCACTACTATATGCCGTGGAGTTGGTCTTCTTGCATTGATAAAGTTTGGAGATCTATTGGCTTCTGTCACCTGAAGATCCATCTCCCTCGCCAGATTTGGGAAGTTCTCAGCCATTATTTCTTTGAATAGGTTTTCTGCCCCTTTCTCCTTCTCTTCTCCCTCTGGTATACCTATAATCCTTACGTTGCATCTCCTAATTGTGTCTGATAATTCTCGGAGAGTTTCTTCATTTCTTTTAAGTCTTGCTTCTCTCTCCTCCTCTGCCTGCAACAATTCTATATTGCCATCTTCCAAATTGCTAATTCTTTCCTCCATATTATCGGCCCTACTGTTCAGAGCATCTAGATTTTTCTTAATCTCCTCTATTGTGTTCTTCATTTCCAATATTTCTGTTTGGTTCTTCTTTATCGTATCAAACTCTTTTGTGACATAGCTCCTGAACTCGTTGAGTTGTCGGTCAGAATTCTCTCTTAACTCATTGAGAATCTTAATGATGGCTGTTTTGAAGTCATCGTCATTTAGGTTATATATCTCATTTTCTTTGGGATTGTTTTCTGTGTATTTGTTGCTTTCTTTCTGTTCTGGAGATTTAATGTATTTTTTCATATTGCTTGATGTTGTTGATTTGTGCCTCCGCATGGAGATAGAGTTTAGTTGCTCCTTTTACTTGTTTCAGCTGCTGCGGTGGGAGGAGCAGCTGTTTATATTTCACCAACCAGGAACCCTGTCCGTAGTTGCTAACTGGGCCTGGGCCCCTCTTCGTAGCCACAGTGGCCCTTTGGATTCCCTCCTCTGCCGTGGGGGCCGTCACAGGGGGGCTTCAGGCTGCAGGTGCCTACTGTTGCAGCCCACCTAGATGTGCTCTCTCCTTGGGGTCTGCAACGGTATTATGGGCTTTTCCAGCGGCCAGGGGTGGGATCACTTATATTTGTCGCTCCGTTGCTGTTGGCACCCACCAAATCTCACTTGTCCTCTATGGGTCGCAGGAGAGCTATTGGCATCTTCTACAGTCTGTGGTTAGTACACCTAGCTATGCTGCTTTTGCCCTGGGGTCTTCCAGCCTTGTGGCTGGCGGCTGGGTGCCTTCTACTGGTGCTGTGCAGAGGCTTTCCCTAAGGCTGCTGTGAG
>NW_025794932.1:0-1184 GCF_021613505.1 Equus quagga
TTTGCTGAGGAACACTAGCCCTGAGCTAACATCTGTTGCCAATCTCCATCTTTTTTTTGCTTCAGGAAGATTAGCACTGAGGTAAAAACTGTGCCAATCCTCCTACACTTTTTATATGTGGTTTGCTATCACAGCATGGCTGATAAATGGTGTAGGTCTGCACCTGGGATCTGAACCCATGAACTCGGGCTACCAAAGAAGAATGTGCCAAACTTAACCACTACACCATGAAGCTGGCCTCAGTTGAATGTTTATTATGTGAAACAGAATATTTTTTCCTATGCCTATTCCATATTTATTTTGACCATATTTATTTGGACTTCACATGGTCCAATATGGGATGAGGCAAGCCTCTTTTGCACCTTTCTTGCATAATATCTTTTCTTTGTTATTTTGGGGCTTTTGTTTTTTATCTCTGTCTGATGAGTCCAATGATTCCTTGAAGATTCAAGGAAACATGTCATCACCAAAAGATAAGGAAATTCTTCAGTAACAACTCCAAGGCACGAAATTTTGTGGAGCAGCTGATAAAGAATTCAAAATAGATGTTTTGAGAAAATCCAATGAGCTAAGAAAACACAGAAAGACAATTCAGTACATCAGGAAATCAATGTATGAACAAAATGAGAAGTTGAAGAAACAAATGGAAATCATTAAAAGGACCAATAGAAATTTTGGAGCTGAAGAATTTAGTGAATGAAATGAAAAATACTATAGAGAAGAGCACAGCAGAATATACCAAACAGAATATAGAAGTAGTAAGTTAGAGGATAAGACTTTGAAATAACACGCTCAGAGGAGAACAAAGAAAACAGCTATTTATAGAACATTCCCTCCAACAGCATCAGAATACACAGTCGTCTCAAGGACACACAGTAAACTCTCCAGGAGAGACCCTAAGAGACACCACAAAAAGATTCTTAGCAAATTTAAGAAGACAACATCATACCAGGTATCTATTCTGACAACTATGGCATTAAACTAGAAATCAATACTAGGAGGAAAGCTGGAAAATCCACAAATATGTGGAGATTAAATATGTTCCAGAACAACCAATGAGGCAAAGAAGAAATTAAAAAGGAAATCAAGAAATAAATTGAAATTAAGAAAAAATGGAAGTAACATACATACCAAACCTATAGGGTACTGCAAGAGCAACTCTAAGAGGGCAGTTTATAGTGATA
>NW_025794933.1:0-1165 GCF_021613505.1 Equus quagga
GGGAAGTTGTATGAGTCTTAGAATTTATCTGTTTCTTCTAGATTGTCCAGTTTGTTGCTATATAGTTTTTCATAGTATTCTCTTATAGTGCTTTATATTTCTGTGGTATCTGTTGTAATTTCTCCTCTTTCATTTCTAATTTTCTTTATTTGAGCCTTCTCTCTTTTTTTCTTAGACAGTCAGACTAAGGGTTTCTCAATTTTGCATACCTTCTCAAAGAACCAGTTCTTTGTTTCACTGATCTTTTCTGCTGTTTTTTTTTTTTGGTTTCAATTTCATTTCTTTCTGCTCTGATTTTTATTATTTCCCTCCTTCGGCTGACTTTGGGCTTTGTTGGTTCTTCATTTTCTAACTGTATTTTAAGATTGCTTATTTGAGATCTTTCTTGTTTTTTAAGCTGGGCCCGTATTGCTATGAATTTCCCTCATAGGACCACTTTTTCTGCATCCCATATGAGTTGGTGTGGTGCATTTTCATTTTCATATGTCTCCAGATATTTTTTGATTTCTCTTTTAATTTCTTCAATGATCTGTTGGTTGTTCAGTAGCATGTTGTGTAGTCTCCACATATTTGTCACTTCCCCAGCTTTTTTCCTGTAGCTGATTTCTAGTCTCATAGCATTTTGGTCAGAAAAGATGCTTGATGTGATTTCAATCTTCTTAAATTTATTGAGGCCTGTCTTGTTTCAAAACATATGGTCTGTCCTTAGACTGCTCCATGCGCACTTGAGAAGAATGTGTATTCTGCTATTTTTGGATAGAATGATCGAAATATATATGTATTAAGTCCATCTCGTCTAGTTTTTCATTTAATTCCACTATTTCCTTGTTAACGTTCTGTCTGGATGATCTATCCATCGATGTAAGTAGAGTGTTGGGGCCCCCTACTATTCTTATGTTGTTGTTAATATCTCTTTTTAGGTCTGTTACTAGTTGCTTTATGTACTTTGGTACTCCTTTGTTGGGGACACGTATATTTATAAGTGTTATGTCTTCTTGTTGGAGTGTCCCTTTTATCATTATATACTGCCCCTCTTTGTCTCTCATTGCCTTTTTTATCTTGAAGTCTACTGTGTCTGATATAAGTATTGCAATAACTGCTTTCTTTTGTTTGCCGTGAGCTTAGAGTATCATCTTCCGTCCCTTCACTCTGAGCCTGTGTTTGT
>NW_025794934.1:0-7793 GCF_021613505.1 Equus quagga
CAACTTTATTCTTCATCAGTCAAACAAAGACATTTTTCTGGAGCTGGGACGAGAATTCCAGTCTCCGATGTTATTGCCTCCTATGTTCAAATGATTTAGGGAAAATTAAGAAACACATAGAGCATATCAAGAAAGGGAGCAGGCATAGTGGGAAGTTATTTACTTTCTATTTCCAAACACTTACATCGCAGTTATGAAGTGTCAGGCATGCTTCCACTTAAAATACTGACCACTGAATACTTTAATAGTTCAAGTGTGGCAGAAATAATATGTGTCTGTAGGATCTGATACAAAAAAGAGCATCAGAAGTGTCTCTGAATATGGAATTACTGAGAGCATGGGCCAACCCCCAGCTCTGCATTCTGTCCAGGCATTCTAACCTGCACGTTCCCAGGGGCTCACTTCTCACCAATACCATCTGTGACTCAATGCTTCTGAAGATGCTAAGCACTGCAACGCTGCTTTGCTGCTCTGATCAAGGTTTTCCTTCACTCTGCATCTTCCCCAGTTCTGTAACATCTGAAGCATGAGCTAAAGTCCAATTCCAGAAAAGCCTCCTTTTAAGAGAATTTCAGAAAAACGTCTAAAGTCCATCTCTCCAAATACTTTATTCCACTTCTATTAAACTTCTTTTAACATTTGCTTGGTAGCAGAGTCATCCACAGGCATGTCTGACTTCTCTCCTGGATCGCAAATATTTGGAGAGCAGGAATTTTTTAACAGTTTCAAGCAATATGGAGGAACCTCGAGATTCTGTGGGCCCAGGCATACCTCTTCCAGACAAAGCCTGAGTAGGGTCAGAGCCACGTGACTTACTTGCCTAAGGTCATATGTCTAGTTTGTGGCAGAGGTAGGCCTATCACACAGTCCCCTGACTCTCAGTCTTGTTTTCTTGACCCCACAGAGCTCAACACAATTTTGACCTGATTGTGCTAATATCATAAGGATGGCCTTCTGATAAGCTATTAAGTAGATACGTGGCACTCAAATACGCCTAACATAGCAACATACAAGTAAGAAATAAGGGAAAACGAAAAAGAATCATCATGTGTTTATTAATAGGCCACCAAACTGAAATTTTTAGCCTTCATCCTGATAATAAAGTACCATTTTGAAGAAATATCCTACTACTTTTCCTCATTTCTGAACTGCAAATGATACGAGTTGTCATTGGATCTGAACACAATGTATGCGTTCACTTTAATATCACTAATCTTCTCATCTTCACTGTGCTACATTCTGCTTACGATTCATTTACCAGTTGTGCATCTCCGTTCATGAAGCAGATTGTGGCTTTTCTTGAAACATGAGGTTCCTTGTCTTGTTAACAGCTATGCCACGTCCTCCAACTCAGTCTCCCAGTTTGCCTGTTTCTTTGATCCCAGACTCCTCTGTTAGGAAGGACAATGCTGATGTCTGCATCGGAATGCGTGGTAAACTCCAGCAAGGTGGAGGGAATGAAACAGGATGAGGGAAATCCACCAGCACTTCAGATAAAGAAATGAAAATTCTTGGGGAAATGGAAATGAACACAAAAACTGATAAAGAGAGTGGAGTTCCTGAAGGCAAGGTTGTTTTCATACTCAAAAAAATTAATCATTATAATGGATCACATTAACAGAATGATGGAGAGACATCCAGTGATCGCCTTAGTCAATGAAAAAAAAGTTGGTGCAATTCAGTACTTTGGATGACTTATTTTCCCAGTGCATCATATTCTTGACAATCCCAATGTGATTTTCTCACATCCCACGAAGTTTAAAACCTAACCCTGTTCGGTACTTGTTCTAGACCTCCATGTCCATTTCTTGTGAAGACATTAGGGCTCTTTTATTTTTTTAAATTAAGATTATGATAGTTAACAACCTTGTGAAATTACAGTTGAACATCATTATTAGTCATGTTGTAGGTACACCACTTCACCCCTAGTGCCCTCCCCCCCCGCCCCTTTCCCCTGGTGACCAATGATCAGTTCTCTTTGTCCATATGTTAACTGCCACCTATGAGTGGAGTCATACAGAGTTCGTCTTTCTCTGTCTGGCTTACTTCACTCAACATAATACCCTCAAGGTCTATCCATGTTGTTGTGAATGGGACGACTTTGTCCTTTTTTATGGCTGAGTAGAATTCCATTGTATATATATACCATATCTTCTTTATCCAATCATCAGTTGCTGGGCACTTAGGTTGGTTCCGTGATTTGGCTATTGTGAATAATGCTGCAATGAACATAGGGGTGCATGGGACTTTTGGAATTGCTGATTTCAGGTTCTTAGGATAGATACCCAGTAGTGGGTGGGCTGGGTCATAAGGTATTTCTATTCTTAACTTTTTGAGGACTCTCCATACTGTTTTCCATAGTGGCTGCACTAGTTTGCATTCCCACCGACAGTGTAGGAGGGTTCCTTTTTCTCCACAGCCTCTCCAACATTTGTCACTTTTGGTTTTGGATATTTTTGCCATTCTAACAGGTGTAAGGTGATATCTTAGTGTAGTTTTGATTTGCATTTCCCTGATGATTAGTGATGATGAGCATCTTTTCATGTGTCTATTGGCCATCCCTATATCTTCTTTGAAAAAATGTCTGTTCATGTCCCCTGCCCATTTTGTAATTGTGTTGTTTGATTTTTTATTGTTGAGTTGTGTGAGTTCTTTGTATGTTATGGTGATTAACCCTTTGTCGGATAAATAACTTGCAAATATTTTTTCCCAATTAATGGGCTTTTTTGTTTCAATCCTGTTTTCCTTTGCCTTGAAGAAGCTCTTTAGTCTGATGAAGTCCCATTTGTTTATTCTTTCTATTGTTTCCCTCATGTGAGGGGTTATGGTGTCCGAAAAGATTCTTCTGAAGCTGATGTCAAAGAGTGTACTGCCGATATTCTCTTCTAGAAGACTTATTGTTTCAGGCCTAATCTTTAGGTCTTTGATCCATTTTGAGTTTATATTTTAGTAAATAGTGAAAAAGAATGGTTGATTTTCATTCTTTTACATGTGGCTGTCGAGTTTTCCCAGCACCATTTGTTGAACAGACTTTCTTTCCTCCATCGTAGGCCCTCAGCTCCGTTGTCAAAGATTAGCTGTCCATAGATGTGTGGTTTTATTTCTGGGCTTTCAATTCTGTTCCATTGATCTGTGCATCTGTTTTTGTACCAGTACCATGCTGTTTTGATTACTGTAGCTTTGCAGTATGTTTTGAAGTCAGGGATTGTGATGCCTCCAGCTTTCTTCTTCTTTCTCAGGGTCGCTTTGGCAATTTGGGGTCTTTTCTTGCCCCATATGAATTTTAGGAAGCTTTGTTCAATTTCTGTAAAGAATGACATTGGAATTCTGATTGGGATAGCATTGTATCTATAGATTGCTTTAGGTAGTATGGACATTTTAACTATGTTTATTCTTCCAATCCATGTACATGGAATATCTTTCCATCTCTTTATGTCGTCGTCGATTTCTTTCAAGAAAGTCTTGTAGTTTTTGTTGTATAGATCTTTCACTTTCTTGGTTAAATTTATCCTAAGGCATTTTATTCTTTTTGATGTGATCGTGAATGGGATTGAGTTCTTGAGATCATTTTCTGTTAGCTCCTTGTTCTCATATAGAAATGCTATTGATTTATGTATGTTGATTTTATACCCTGCAACTTTGCTGTAGTTGCGGATTGTTTCTAACAGTTTTTCTATAGATTCTTTGGTCTTTTCTATATATAAGATCATGTCATCTGCAAACAGCGAGAGTTTCACTTCTTCGTTGCCTATTTGGATTCCTTTTATTTCTTTTTCCTGCCAAATTGCTCTGACCGAAAACTCCAGTACTATGTTGAATAAGAGTGGTGAAAGTGGGCATCCTTGTCTGGTTCCTGTTCTGAGGGGGATGGGTTTCAGTTTTTGTCCATTGAGTATGAATATTGGCTGTGGGTTTGTCATCTATGGCCTTTATTATGTTGAAGTACTTTCCTTCTATACCTATTTTATTGAGGGTTTTTATCATAAATGGATGTTGGATCTTGTCGAATGCTTTCTCTGCATCTCTTGAGATGATCATGTGGTTTTTGTTTCTCATTTTGTTAATGTAGTGAATCACGTTGATTAACTTTTGGATGTTGAACCATCCCTGTGTCCCTGGTATAAATCCCACTATAGGAAGAATGATGAAGGACTTCATAATCTATTTTTCAAAAGGGAGCCTTTCCAATCAAATTGATCTTTCTAACCAGCTAAATTTTCAATGTTTTATTACAATGTTCTTTGAAAACACTGACTGATAGCAGATGGATAGAATTACCTAATTCAAGTATTAGTTCTTCAGGGTCACGTGATGGGTCAAGCTCTACCTCTCACTTCACAATTAGTCTGACGTCTCCAGCTCCCTTGCTTCTTTCTTGAAATGTTTCTCCTGCAGGTGCTTTGGGGTCTCTGATTTTCTCAGTCTCAGAGCTACATTCACCTTTGGCCTCCTCAGCTTCCCAAAGGATACCTACTTGCATCACATGTCTGCCTTTCAGGTGTTCTCCACCGGGCTCAGCATTGTTAGTCTGGGAAGGAATACTCAGGAGACAGAAACTCCAAGAGGAGCTCCAGGTGATCATCAGTCAGCTTGTTAGCTTAAGGAGCTCCAGGATTATTATTCAGAAATTTAATTTTCAAAAAGTTTTATTAATCTCGCTTTGTGTTTTTAGTCTCTATCTGAGTAGTGTGTAGTGTTTTTACTATGCCCAGTGAGGGGTGAGAGATACATTCTCTGACCTCAAATTGTCTACATGATTTCAGGACTGGAATAACACAGCCAAGGTGGAAGATTCCTAAGTGGCGCCTAAGAAGAAAACATTTGTTAGTGACTCAATTGGATTTATCTAGAAAATAAAAATCTGCTTTCACCTGTTTCACATTACTGTCCATTGGGAGGCATGCTGCCCAAGGATACTGAAGTGTGGTGATTTTCAGGCCAGTTCAAACATTCAGGTTGTTCATACAACTGGTGTTATCAGTAACTAAAAGGCATATCCGATGAGAAGGTCTTTGTATCAGACGAGTGCAGTATTTCCACAGCAGGGAAAACAGGCCTCAGGAAACACATTCAGCTAAAAGTAGCGCAGTAAATTCATTTCTACGTGAGGCATCTATCAGCTCCAAGAAAAACAAAAAAATATATAAACTTCAATAATAGTTACAGAGTTTGGAGAGTCCCCTAAATTGATCAGCAAGACCACTTTCATGAGGCTTATCTTCAAGTGTAAAGTTTTATTTGATTATTAAAACTCTTATTGTACTAAATAAAGCAATAAATCTTATCCCAAATTATCATGTTTCCATTGGTATTTATTATATATGATTTTTGTGGGAATCCAAGGACTTGAATCAAATTAAATTCCAATTATTACGTAGGATTTTAATGTACCAGTAACAGGGATTCCTATATTCATGCTTCCTGAGCTGCACTTCCACTAGGGAGCAGAGGGTTTACACTGACACCTGCACAAGGTATCTCCTGGAGGAAGAAGTCTCAACGTAGAATACAAATACACATAATTCCTCTATACCATTCCTTCTGCTGACGTATTTGCTGTGCAGGGTTTCCTCACAGTCTGATTTTCACCTCCAATCAATAAAATCATTTGTTACTACTGCTTTGATATGCAATATCCAATGATCTTTCATCTTTTTACTGCACCCATGCTTTCATCTACAGTACTTTTAATTTCTAGCTCTAAAGTAAAATTGTATCCTTCATTTCTATGTACTTCACTTGCTTTGAGGAGTGGGAATTCACAGGGGATAGCATTTATACTAAACTAGTAAGTACTAATGTGAACAACCCAATTAACTATAGAATAATGAGAATACTAGATTGTAAATAGTTGCTACCCCTTCAAATGCTACCTAAAATCCTTGACTCTTGACCATGACCTCCCTTACCATATAGAGGAATCTCCACCACCCTACTCCCTGCTACTGCCATTGTGTGTTCTGATTTTCAGGGTCTGTGCCAATCAGTCCTCCAGAAGTCCTGCCTCCTTGTGGCACCACCAGCTCTCCCAAAGACATCAGGAGGTTTCAGCACTGCAGTGCCAGTCCATCAAGCCATCAGCCCAGCCACCACTGCTCCTGTGTGCGAGGCACCGTCCATGGATGTCCCCTGGGCAGAGGTGTCCTGAGATCTAGAATCAAGGTGGGTATATGGTCATTTCACAGGTGAGTCAACACAACAGCTGACAAATATCTCATGCTCTACGGCAGTGATGCAGTGGCTGACCTATGGTCCCCTCGGTTAATCCTTTTACCGTCCTTTGTGGGAACTGTAGCCTTCATGGAACTTAGGCTCTGAGACGCAGAGTAAGAAAACAAGAGCAGAGAAACGTGCATTAATGAGGATGCTCCAGGAAGGTACTGACCAGGCTCTGTGGTCTCTGCTGGCACAGGGTAACTCGTGGACACAAGGAAAGCTCTTTTGGATGAAAATGGCCCATAACCATGACTTGGAACAGGGGATGCAGATCTTTATTTGCACTGACTCTATAGGACTTTACTTATATTTAATGGTGGAAGTTTATTAAATTCAACAGTGACTGATTATCATTGGCAAAAACATTAATTGCATCAATTAACAATGAGAACTAACAAAACTATAACACTTGATTTGTGCCAGACACATTCTTAACCTAAATTTAACTCATTAGTGTACTAAATTTTATATCATCATCTTCAGTTTGTTGAAGAGAAAATGGAAGCACATATGGGTTATTTGTAATTTAGGTGCAAAGCTAGGTTTTAAATCAAAGCGCCCTGGTGACTGAGCCCACACGATGTCAGCGTTGAGATGTTATGCTTCAGTTAATTAAATATGACATTAAATTAAGCAATTATGACTAAGTGGACAATAAAGATAATGAGAATATAAAGTGCTCAACCAAAATTATAAGGGTGTGAAATATGCTGCATGTAGTTTTTCTAAATTCAGTAGCAAATGCAATTGAATTTGGCATCATGAACAAGTTTGTTGATATTAGAGACATTATATAGTTTTTTAATCTAGAGTCACCTAACAAACAAATAACAATTTAATGAGAAAGTCATTGATAGCACTTGATACAATTTCCAAAGTTAAACAGATCCCAGAGAGGATCTATTTAGCTGTGGATAGACACGACAAATTAAATACCACACCAGGATTTTAAAATAATCTGGAGAGTCTAACAAATCATTTGTTGAATAACTTTAACTACAGTGTTATTATTAATAGTTAGATACATACTAAGATTTTAGAAAACCAAAGGGTGTGGGTGTGTAACTTTATCTTGAGTTGAATATTGATTTGTATTATTGTAGCAGCTGTCATTTTTAAAAATGTTTACCCTTGATTGGATTAAGTTCTATCACCTGACAACTCTCTTTTTCAAACTAGTTAATAACGTCTCTGCTTATCAAGTATGCAATACTAACCCTGTGATTAACATAAGAATAAAGACTATTCCGAAGATAGTAATGTTGACTAACTCTGACTGAACAAAGAGATAAATTCATCACTAAAGTGATGAAATGATCTCTGTAAATTACAAGTCAATAGACAAAAATAATTAGAACACAAGAGAGTTGGACAATTCACTTTTTTCAGAATTCACAAGAATTTTCTCAATTTTATTAGTTTTTTTCAAAAAAGTAATATTTGGTATACTATCTTAGGTATATTTGCCTTTTCATAAATTCCCATTCTTTTTTGTATTTCTGTCCTTCTACTTTCTTTACAATTATTCTGTTTTTTCTCTTTTTAAAAAATAGATACATAGTGGGCCATCAAAATGT
>NW_025794935.1:0-5958 GCF_021613505.1 Equus quagga
AAAAAAGAGAGAGAGAATACTCAGGTTATATTGTTGTCACATACTGATGTTTTTGCATAACCCCAGTGAAGAGGGCAGGTTGTCTAAAAGCAAATAATATTTGTGAAATGGTGAATATTCATCATGATTTTATGAAGTTGACAGATGGAAAGTGCATTTTGAATGTGTTTCATTTCATAGATGAGGAAATTAAATTATAGAGTGATTAAATTACCTAATTCAGTGGTTTGGGTGAAGGAGAGTCTTGATTTTCAGTGATATAGCCAAATATCTTTTTTTTATTTTGAGGAAGTTTAGCCCTGCGGTAACACCTGCCACCAATCCTCCTCTTTTTTGCTGAGGAAGACTGGCCCTAAGCTAACATCCGTTCCCATCTTCCTCTAGTTTACATGTGGGATGCCTGCCACAGCATGGCTTGACAAGCAGTGCGTAGGTCCTCACCCAGGGTCCAAACTGGCAAACCCCGGGCTACTGAAGTGGAATGTGTGAACTTAACCACTGCACCATCTGGCTGGCCCCCAAATATCTTTTTAAAAATGAACTTGAGAAAAGCAAAAATAATTCTACTAATCCAACTATATCAATAGTCTAAAACTTGAAGTATGACTGGGCTAAACATACCAATTAAAAGACAGAGACTAATTTCTTGGATAACAAAACAAGACCAAACTATATGTTATCTATAAGAAGCCAACTTTAAATATAAAGACCAAGGTAGATTAGAAGTAAAAGAATGGAGAAAAATATGCCACGATAACATAATTAAAAGACAGTGGGAATAGCTATTTTAACTTCAGACATAACAGACTTCAGAGCAAGCAAAATTATTGGGGATTAAGAGGGACATTAAATGATGATAACAGAGTTAATTCTCTAGGAAGATGTAGCAGTTCTAATGTGTATGCACCTAACAACAGAACATCAAAATATGTGAGGCAAAAACTGATAGAACCACAAAGAGAAATAGACAAAGCCACTATTATAGTTGGAGATTTTAACACTCCTCTATCAGTATTTGATAAATCCAGCAGGCAAAAAGTCAGTAAGGATATAGTGGTACTGAACATCACCTTCAGTCAATTGGATCTAATTGATACTTACAGAATACTTCATTTAACAAGAGCAGAATACACATTTTTCTCAAGCTCACATGGAAGATTCACCAAGACAGATCATGTTCTGGTCCATAACACACATCTTAACAAATTTAAAGAAATAGGGATCATTCAAAGTATGCTGTCAGACCACAGTGGAATTAAATTAGAAGTCAGTAAGAGAAAGATAGCTTGAAAATCACAAAATACTGGGAGATTAAACAGCACACTTCTCAATAACACATTAGTCAAAGTAGAAGTCTCAGAGAAATTTTAAAATATTTTGAACTAAATGAAAATGAAAAAACAACCAATCAAAACTTGTGGGATGCAGCAAAACCAGTGCTTAGAAGAAAATTTATAGCATTGAATGCATACATTAGAAGAGATGAATACATTAGATTCTAATGCATACATTAGAATACATTTAATAATATTATTAAAATCAATAATCTAGGCTTCCAATTTAGGAAGCTAGAGAAAGAAGAGCAATATAAACTTTAAAAAAATAGAAGAAAAGAAATAATAAAAATTAGAGCAGAAATCCATGAAATTGAAAGCAAGAAAACAATAGAGAAAATCAACAAAACCAAAGCTGTTTCTTTGAAAATATCAATAAAATTAATATCTCTCTGGAGAGAGAACCAGGAACAAAAGAGAGAAGTTACAAATTACTAATATCAGAAATGAAAGAGGGATTATCATGATTGAGCGTATGGACATTAAAGGGATAATACAGGAATAATGTGAACAACTCCATAAGCCCACAAATTTTATAGCTTATATGAAATTGAGGAATTCTTTAAAAGACACTACCAAAACTCACAAGGAGGAATAGATAGTCTGAATAGACCCACGTCTGTTAAAGAAATTAAATCAATAATTGAAAACCTTCCAAAACAGATACTAGGCCTAGATGATTTCACTTGTCAATTCCACCAAACACGTAAGGAAGAAGTGATATCAGTTCTCTAAAATCTGTTGCAGAAAATAAAAGAACAGGGAACACTTCCTTATTCATTCTATGAGGATAGCATTACCCTAATAGTAAAATCAGACAAAGAAATTACAAGAAAAGAGAACTATAGACTGTATCTCTCATGAACATAAACATAAAAACTCTCAAGAAAATTAAGTCCTAAAATGTATATAAACAATTGTGCACTGAGATCAAGTGAGATTTATCCCAAGTAAGCAAGGCTGGCTCAAAATTTGAAAATTAATGTAATCCATCATATCAAAAGGTCAAAGGAGAAAAATTACATCATATCAATTGATGCAGAAAAAGCATATGAGAAACTCCAACACTCATTCGTGATAAAATCTCCCAGTAGGGGTGGGCCCCGTGGCCGAGTGGTTAAGTTCGCGCGCTCCGCTGCAGGTGGCCCAGTGTTTCGTTGGTTCGAATCCTGGGCGCGGACATGTCACTGCTCATCAGACCACGCTGAGGCAGCGTCCCACATGCCACAACTAGAAGGACCCACAACGAAGAATATACAACCATGTACCGAGGGGCTTTGGGGAGAAAAAGGAAAAAAATAAAATATTTAAAAAAAAAAAAAGCTCCCAGCAAACTAGGAATAGGGAGGAACTTCCTTAACTTGACAAAAAAACATCTACAAAAGGCCTACAGCTAGGAGGATTGACAGCATATCACGGTGGAGTGAGCTCTTCCCTTAGACTCTCCCCCCCAAGATACTATGAAAAGGACACTCATAAACCAACAGAAGACATTCAATTCATACAACACAATAGATGTCTGAGAGATCTATGTAGCCATACGTCTGAAATTGGAGGTGTTGGACCCCCTGGGGGGTAACAGAAGGAGGTAAGGGGATCGCCTCTCTCTCCCCAAACAGAAGTGATCTAGGGTGTGGGACTGCGTGCAGCTCTGAAAAGAGAGGGGGGAGGGGGCAGAACTCCATGGGAATGCCTTTGCCCTTGGAGTGTCCTCCCAGCCCATGGGAAAGCTCCACACCTAGGAGGCTAAGCAATAACAAGGACATCTTCACTAAGCTGAGCAGCCCAGGAAGGGAGACAGCGAGTGCAGAAGGAGAGCACCTCAGGATTGCACACACAAAAGAAAGTGACCCTTCCCCTATCTGTCACTCCAGCTCAGACAGTGGGCCAGAGAAAGGGACTCCCACAATAGTTCCTGCGTATACATGTATAAAGCAGAGGTGGCCAGTGAGCAAATGCAGACAGGCCCTGTCAGCATAGCATCTAAAGGACAGGCACAGCTGCCAGGGATTGAGATGGGCTCAGAATACTCAGCTCCTGCCCACCCCTAGTGGCAGCAGGTGGAATCTACACTATGCAAAAGTACAAACCTACCTCACCAAATAGGATGAAGAGGTATATTAACACTCTAGACCAGAAGGGAAATGACAAGCACCCAGAAATCAATCCTGAAGGCACAGAAATGTACAAGCTAAATGACAGAGAAGTAAAAATGGCTATCATAAAAAAGCTCAACAAATTACAGGAAAACTCAGAAAGATAGCTCAATGAAATCAGGAATAAAATTAATGAACAGAGGGATTTCTTCACAAATCAGATTGAAAGTATAAAAAAAAAATCAGAAATGTTGAAGATGTAAAACACAAAGAATGAAAGAAAAATCTGGAGTCCTTAAATAACAGAGCTGACATTATGGAGGACAGAATTAGTAATTTAAAGGACAGAAATATAGAAATGCTTCAGATGGAGGAGAGAGAACTAAGACTGAAAAGAAATGAAAAAGTTCTCCAAGAAATATCTGACTCAATTAGGAAATGCAACATAAGGATTATAGGTATTCCAGAGGGAGAAGAGAAGGAGAAAGGAGCAGAGAGCTTGTTCAAAGGAATAATAGCTAAGAACTTCCCAAACCTGGGGAAGGAGCTGGAATTACAAGTAAAAGGAGCCAATCGGACTCCTAATTACATCAGTGTAAAAAGACCTTCTTCAAGGCATATATCAGTAGAACTGGCAAAAAACAATGACAAAAAATATATTAAGGGCAGCAAGGCGGAAGATAATAACCTACAAGGGTACCCCTGTCAAGCTTTCAGCAGAAACCTTACAGGCTGGGAGAGAGTGGAATGATACATTCAAAATTCTGAAAGACAAAAACTTTCAGCCAAGAATACTCTACCCAGTGAAAATATCCTTCAGATATGATGGAGAAATCAAAACTTTCCCAGAAACAAAAGCTAAGAGAGTTCATTGCCACAAGACCCCCTCCCTACAAGAAATGATCAGGAAGGCCCTCATACCTCAAAAAAAGAGAAAAGTTTACAAAGGCTTGAGCAAGGAGATAAATAGGCAGATAAAATCAGAAAATTGCAGGTATCAGAACAGGTTCGTAAATAATTATAACGTTCAAGATAAAGGGAAGGAAAACATCAAAAATAACTATAATCACTTTGTTTTACCCACAAACTCACAACACAATACGGAATAAAGTGTGACAACAATAACTTAGATGGAGAAGAATAAAGGGATAGAGCTTGCTTAGACTAAAGAAATAAGAGCTATCAGAAAATAGACTGTCTCACTACAAGATCTTTTATACTAACTTCACAGTAACCACTAAATAAAAAATCAGAACAGAGACAGAAATGATAAACAGTGAGAAAACGATCCTAGAGAACCACCAAACTGAATTGCAGGTTTGAATAAATGGGAGAAGAAACAAGGAAAATAAAGAACAACTGGAAAACAAGTGATAAAATGGCAGCATTAAGACCTCATATATCAATAATTGCTCTAAGTGTAAATGGATTGAATTGTCCACTCAAAAGACACAGAGTGGCTGGATGGATTGAAAACCAAGACCCAACAATATGCTGCCTCCAGGAAACACATCTCACTTCTAAAGATAAACACAGGCTCAGAGTGAAGGGATGGAGGATGATACTCCAAGCTAATGGCAAACAAAAGAAAGCAGATGTTGCCATACTTGTATCAGACAAAGTAGACTTTAAGATAAAAAAAGGCAATGAGAGACAAAGAGGGGCAGTATATAATGATAAAAGGGACACTCCACCAAGAAGATATAACTCTTGTAAATATATATGCACCTAACATGGGAACACCGAAGTGCATAAAGCAACTATTAACAAACCTAAAAGGAGATATCAACAGCAACACAATAATAGTAGGGGACCTTAACACTCCACTTACATCAGTGGATAGATCATCCAGAGAGAAAGTCAACAAGGAAGTAGTGGAATTAAATGAAAAACGAGACCAGATGGACTTAATAGGTATATACGGAACACTCCATCCAAAACCAACAAAATACACATTCTTCTCAAGTGCACATGGAACATTTTCAAAAATAGACCATATGTTTGAAAACAAGGCAAGCCTCAATAAATTTAAGAAGACCGAAATCATGCCAAGCATCTTTTCTGACCATAGTGCTATGAAACTGGAATTCAACTACAAGAAAAAAGCTGGGAAAGTGACAAATAAGTGGAGACTACACAACATACTACTGAACAACCAATGGATCATTGAAGAAATTAAAGGAGAAATCAAAAAAATCTAGCAACAAATGAAAATGGAAATACACCAATACCAACTCATGTGGGATACAGCAAAAGCAGTCCTCAGAGGGAAATTCATAGCAATACAGGCCCACCTTAACAAACAAGAAAAATCTCAAATAAGCAATCTTAAACTACACCTAACAGAATTAGAAAAAGAAGAACAAACAAAGCCCAAAGTCAGCAGAATGAGGGAAATAATAAAAAGTAGAGTGGAAACAAATGAAATTGAAATAAACAAAAAAAAATACTGTAGAAAGGGTCAATGAAACTAAGAGCTGGTTCTTTAAAAAGATAAACAAAATTGACAAACCCTTAGCCAGACTCAC
>NW_025794936.1:0-7168 GCF_021613505.1 Equus quagga
TAAAGGTGCTTCCCTCTCTGTACCAGGAAGAAGAAAGGAGATGACCTTCTCTCTAGAAACTCTTAATCAATGCCAAAGGCAAGGACTTAAATCTGCATTTTATTGTGCTTGTCTGGTAACCTCCTGGAACTGACTTCCCTCCCCCTCCCAACTTTGGCATTTCTTTAAGGATTAAGCATCTTCCCTTAGGCTAGGAACTGATTGCTGAGCTCACATGTGACCGCCCAGCTCCAGACAATCCACTTGCCTCCTGCTACACCCACCGAGATAGCAGACCATTGCCTGCTGTGTCCATCAAGCACTGTGCCGACAGGGCAATCTTGTGACTATTGTGGGAGGGACATTTCTATCACATGTGAAACACCCTGTTTGGGGGTATATAACCACTATGTGCACCCCACTTCTTTGGTGCCCTTTCTACCTTCGGGAAGAAAGTCCCCGCCCGGGCCATGGTTCCTCATAAAGCTTTGTTTAATTTTCTCTTGCTATTCTGTCTCATGTGAATTTAATTCGTTCTCCAGACAGACGAACACCCATTTGCGGAGAGGAAATGTCCTCCTCCCCTACAGTTTTGGCATAGTCGGCAGGATGAAATTTCCCTGGCTGGACACCGCTTGCTCCTGGACTGCTGTGGCCGAGAGATCCCGGACCCCTGACGAGAGCCGGCAAGAGGTAAGAGTTCTTACCATGTCAGTCTCCCGGATCTCTGCCTGCAGGCTCCAATGGAAGCAAGAGTGGTGAGTTTTTGCTCTTCTAAATTTAGATTAGCAGGAGAAAATGTTGGTGAGGCTAGCTTCTTGGATTTAGCGACTCTAGGATTTGAGTACTCACTGGTTGTAGATCCTTTTCCTCCCAAAGATAGACTTTTCCTTGTCTCTGTCTTTTTGTTTGTCATAAGACACAGGCATCTCTATAAGCCTGTTGTCTGGGCTTTTTGTCTTGTTCTATGTCTTGAGAGCTTGGCTTTGTGACCTTTCTGGTCTCCGCCATCGGAAGATGCATGTACTGGCACGCATCTTGGCGGCCAGTCACATAGACTGGGGCTCTGGGAAAGTTTGTCTTGAGAGCTTGGCTCTCTTTGTCTGGCTGTTTAAGCTCTCGGGGAGTTTGTCATAAGAGGTCCCAACTGCTTTCATAAGGGGCCTTTGTCGTCTCAACCTTTGTTGCTTGCCTTTACTTTCTTAGGCTATTTTTGGGAGTGAATTTTCTGGATCTCTTTTGGGGACGCCTCTTTGTCCTTGGTTAAGCTTTGTTTGAGTTGCTGTTAAGATCCTACTCATCAATTTGCCCAGACGATGGATCATTTAAATTCGGAAAACTTCTAAATTGGGGAAAAAAAATTGTGAAAGCTCTCATCATAATTTTTAATTGGTATCTATGAAAAAAGGGCAAATTAAAAAGGAAACACAGAAAATGGTAACTAGGTTTAAACCCTGACTCAGGTTATAATTGAATTGGTAAAATATAAAGGTCTAAGTGTTGATAAGATTATAAAAGTTGGAATGCTGAAGCTGATTTTCTTTATAAAGACGTTATATCAACTTTGCTTGAGTATGTTTTAAAATGTCTGACTGGGAATACTTCCTTATGCGATAAACTAAGACCTATTAAGTCCTGGCCATGGGTCATGTCTCCATGCTGCAGCTCTTCACTACCCATAGGCCCTGTCCCCACGCTATTTGAATAGAGGAGCGCTACTTCCAGACCTTGAGTCCAGGAAGTCTTTCTTTTGACTCCTTGGCTTGCTGAGCCCGCTTGCTTCATCAGCTTGTGAGCTGAAGTTGTAGTTTTCCTTGTGCCTTTCTCTTTTTCAAGGATGGATCTAAATTCACTGCTCCATCGGGAACTTTCTCGGACAGCTGTATGACTCCACGTTTGCTGCCCATGGCTACTCTATGGGGCAAATTGTAGCATTCAGCCTGAAGAGAATCAGTACCTTAAGCCTGAGGGTGATGGAAAATGAATTAATCTATTCCTTCCTGACTCTATCTCTAATAGACAAATTTTACATGGGCGCGGGTCGGCCACTTAAGTCATTAGGACGGCCGCCAATCTCCAAGACTCCCGTGGAAGGTTTCTTTTCCTAAGGCTGGATTGGGATCCCTTCCTCTGACACCTGACCACTCTCTGAACTGCAGGAAAGTCCCAATCGGGACTCCAGTTCAAGGAAAGTGCCAAACTCTAACCTTTGGTTGAGTATGGGAACCCCTTCTTGGGAGAATGGCTCCAGGATGCAATTGGGTAGAATGTCCCCCAGACTGGTGGAAAAATTCCTCACTGTTTTTCTCTGTTCTTTTATCTTTGGGACAATTCACCTGGCACTTATGACTGCCAGGCATAATAGGGAAGGGATACAAGGTATGCAAGGCAGAGGGACTCCCCCCATTACCCCTTGCTATAGGAACCCCACAGGCAGAACAAGTAGGACTCTGCCCTAGGTTCAGGAGATTTTGAAGGTAATGGAACCTTTTCTTTCCTCTCTCTTAAAGTGACAGTGACCATTTTTGGGCTCCTTTTGAGCTTTGCAATAGAGAAACAAGGAAATCTTTAAGGTGTTAAAGGCTCCACCCCTGGGAGCCCCCACTCTGGTTTCCAGGCCTGATCACCCCGGCAACTACGTGAGGTGCCCTCTCTTGGCGATTGACTCGTTAAGCATTTTAGGTGGCATACTGAGTCGGTTATGAGGATAGGAGACCTGTGATTTATTCTGTGAACTGTCCTGATGGTGTTGTGTGCCCCCGCATGGGAACTGCTGTGTGACCTCTGTCTCGATAACCCTTGGGGAAGAGGCCATGAGGGTGAGGCCTGATCTCTTTTCCTTTGTTCTCCAGGCCTTTCCCTCCTGCTTCCCTGCCTGGCTCACCTGTGCTGGCTCAGGGACTAAGTGCCCTGGGCTAAGTAGGACTTGACTAGATCTTATAACTGTGTTGATACCTGCAGTCAGGCACCTTTGCACCCTTTCTCTGGCCTTGTCAGTTGGACACCAGTTTTACGGCCATGAGGAATGCCTCGAGAATCCCCAGAGACTCATCCCCTGGGTGCATTTTAAAGTTGGAAACGCTTTCAGTTGGATGGTTTATGCCCCAGAAACTCTAGCTTGGAGAAAACTTGAGGAGTTTCTCTGTGCCTTTGTGATGTAGTTGGACAGGCAGGTCAATCTAGAATGTCAGTAAGTTAAACCCAGTAACTTCCAACTGTCCTTGGAAAATCCTTGCAAGACTGGAAATACAGCTCTAGAGGCAGTTCAGATTCCACCCAGTTCCTTTATCTCAAAAAGGATTATCATCTCCCCCCTCCAGGAACTACTATGTAGCCCATCACTAATTACTAAGACTGAAAAAAAAAAAAAGCGTGCACTTGCCGAGAAAAAATATCTAGCATCTTGAGTGTCTTCTCCACAAATATTAGTAAAAAGTCTCAGAACAAAATTTGGATTCATAACTATTGTACCTGATTCATGGAGTGATTTTTAAAACAATAGCTGTGAAGGCTCTGTGTCTGTGTGTGTCTATATGTGTGTGATATTTTTACCCCCTGGTGATATGGCCAAAACTAAGAGCTCTGTTTAATTGGATTAAAGTAAGCGCTTACATAAATTCTAAATGCAATGGAAATTAACCCAATGTCTTTTAAGTTAAGACGATATGGATTAATCTTTGGTTAATGAAAGTTTAAGTTTGTTGGTTTGATTAAAATGTTTGGACATGTCCTCCAGAGTTAGCACTGCATATGCAGATATGCAGCCTGGGTTCGCTAGTCAAATAAGTGCATGTTGTCTGTTAGAAATTTGTCAGCATAATAGCTTTAAATGATAGCTGTTTGTCTAATGTCTCAAAGTTTTTGTGGGTAATCTAAACATCATTATTGGGAACAAATGATTTAGATATAAATGAAATAAGAGTTCATAGATAACTTTTTTTAGCAATAATTATAGTTTATGGTATGTGTATTTAAAATAACTTCCAAAATCTTTTTGGTAACTTGAAACTTTGAAGTTTTGCTAGGTTAATTTAAACGATAAAATTCGTTGAGTAACTAGATCATTTCCAAATAAGATATTAGACATTAATCATTAAATGTAAGTTTATCTACCTTTGGCTTCTTATTGCAAGGAGGCTAAAAGTGTTCGGGTCTATTAGAAAGTGTGCCTTGTGTTTCATTGTAAAGTGGCGTGTTTCTAGAAATTATGAAAAGTGTTTAGAATGTTCATATGAAAGATAGTCCATAATTGCTTAGTTTTTAGTGTTTACTATGGTCTGTTAAAGGTTAAAGAGTTCTAATATATGTGATTAAAGCTACTGGAAATTAATAAGGGAAACAGCTCTGTATTCAAGGAAAGTAAAATGTAAGGTTTCAGTAAAGAGGATGTAAAAAATGGAAATATTTTGTTTGATTGGTTAAGAAACATAAATTTGTCCTAATGTACTAGAAAGGAAAAAAGAAAGACTTTGGGACAAATTCTGAAGGCAAAAAGAAAGTTGTAGAAGGTTTGTGAAGGAGAAATTCTGAAAAGAGTTTTGTACCTGGTCAAGTTGGTTAAGATTGAAATGAATCTAATTAAGTAAATGGGTTTTAATATGAAAAAGTAAACTGATACAAAAATTAGAATTTGGTTTTCTCTCTCAAAGGGATGGTTATCTTGAACTTTTGGCCTGCTCTAAGTCTACCAAAAAGACAGAATCTGGTTTGTTAAAATAATTTGTTAGGTTCAGAAAAAGATAGAGGTCTCTCTATTAAGGTTTTTTGCTGTTGTCACTTTGGTTAACTATTATGAAGCATTGTTTCGGTGACCCTTGTTTTACAATGACAAAATCAGCAACCTCTTGATCTTGTTTAAGTAAGTGTTTTAAAACCTTTTGATATTTTTGACAAGCTTCTCTCTCAAAAATATTCAAGTCCTGAATAAAGGCTTTCTTTTGACCTGGATGAAGGAAGAGAATTTCTCTGAGGATTTTCAGAGGGCCACTGGGACTTCACAGAGAAATTTGCCCTCTCTTCCTATAAGGTGGAAGATTATAAACTAATTAGCCTTATTTGGTCTGTTAAACTACATCAGAAGCATTGTCATATAAGTGATGATAATCTTTCTTAGTTGGTATTATGTGGGTAAATGTTATTGATATAAGTGTTCTGAAATTGTATAACATTCCTAAATTCTGATCTGTCCTGGCTATCAGCCGTAATTCTAAATATTATTTTAAGGTGTTGTATATCACAGAAATAACCAAGTTTCTCTGTCAATTGTCATTTTTAAGTCTTTTGTTGTTTACGGTCCGTTGTTTTACTCTCATGCTTTTGCTTTTGCAAATGTCTCATCTTCAGAGGGATTAATGGAAAGGACTCTGACACTTACTCTGGAATACAGGTTTCTGATAAACTTTCAGATCATAGAACTGACCTGGATAAGAAATTACAGAAATCTAATGGAGAAACTGATGACCCCATAAAACTGCTAACAGAAGATTAAGATCAAGAACTGATTATAAAGGACTGAATGAACTGAGGATGATAATTTTTGTGACTTTTATTTGAAATATTGCTGATTTTTGATGTTTTGCTTTGTTTTTTCAGATTCAAGAAAATCTTTTTCTCTTTGTTCTTGTGCTATGACTTATAGCAATTTGGTGAAGTTATACCTTTGTGAGCAAAACTGAAACATTTATCTTTTTCTCCCTACCTGAACCCTTGAGAATTTGGAAACTCTTTGTGAGTATGGTTATTTCATGGCAATATAGTTATTTGCATAAGTTCAATAAGAATCTGTTCTCCTTATAACAGGACTCATTAGTTGTATTACCAAGGCTTTGACTGGAATGTCATATTTGAAACATACAGGCTCAGATATGACAAGACAGTTTTTCAGGAACAAAGATTGGACTTTCTGGAATAAAGCCACTTGGAAACACGGGCCTGGTACCTTGTTTACAGAGATTCTGGCAATCTTACCTGGTAAGTAAGGAAGCTTGCTTATCTGGCAGGTGCATGGAACCTCATAATATTTTGGGGGACCTCGAGAAGAGAGGAGTCCATCCAAACCTGTAGGTACTGCAGGCAAAATCTGACAGCAAGTCCTTGGCTTGGCTTTCCTGGCCTTGAGAGGTCTTTAAAGTTCAATCTGAGATTCCTCATAAAAGAATTCCAGCAAAGCAAATTTAAGAGCCTATATGATCAATTGTTATTCTTGCTGCACTTATGTAAATAATTGGGCTAAGTTTCTTGAAACTAAACTTATTTTGCAAACCAATTAGTCTTAATTTGGCTATCTTTGGTAAAAATGAGGGTGATTTTAGAGAGAAGAACTATGTTTCAGTGAAAAACTAAAATACGCATTTGTGGATATTAGATCCTAGTTTTGTTAATTGTCTTTGAGGTTTTTTTTCTACCTGTGAACTGGACTGGATCCTGAATTCTTCTGCTGAAATATCTGGTTACAAATCTCCAAACTAATGTTTTCAATTTTTTTTTTTACCTCATTTTCACTTGGAATCATTGAGAATTGAACCTGCTCTTTTTCCTGAAGCCTTGCTAACCAAAGCTGGACAACTTGATAGAAACTTAAGAGAGATTCCTGTCTGTTGCTGTGTAAGCTGTAAGCCACTCAGAAAGATACCTGAATGCCCGATGACATCATCAGAGACATTTCAAGCTGCTAAAGATGCTTCACTCTGACATCTAGGAGTCTTCTTGACTAGCTGCATCCAGGACTCAGGAACTAGTTTATAATTTGCTCCAACCATTAACCTTGTTTTTCTTTTATTTCCATAGAAATACTTATTAAATACCTGATTGCTTGCTTCCAAAATATAGGCCTAACTTTGGGAGCGCACCTGCATCGCCACCTTCTAAAATGGCTTTAACTGGACTGATCTATTAACAGGACTAAGAAATGTGTTCAGTGAGAAGAAACAATCTACCACTCAGGTTCTGGATTGTGAAACTTTAAGTTTCAAAGGCGGGACTGTGGGGATCTGGAATTGGCCACCCCAAGATATGTCTCTTTGGCATGAGGATTATTTGAGGCTGGTTGCTTTTGATAAACTGGGAGAGGGAAGGAGGCTCTGAGGAGTGGAAATTGCCCTTTGTTAGGACACATTTACATTTGTAAGGTAGATCTTTATCTATAAAGGTGCTTCCCTCTCTGTACCAGGAAGAAGAAAGGAGATGACCT
>NW_025794937.1:0-7097 GCF_021613505.1 Equus quagga
CAGGGGCTGAGTGCACCATGGCCTGGACTCCTCTCCTCCTCATGCTCTTGTCTCACTGCACAGGTAGGGACAGGTCTCAGGGACCCAGAGCAGCGGACACTCTGTGTCAGCCTCTCTGGCTCAGAATCTGAATCAGTTCAACTCTGGTCCCTGCCCCAGCACCCACATGTGTCTCTGCCTGCAGGTTCCCTCTCCCAGCCTGTGCTGACCCAGCTGCCCTCCCTCTCTGCATCTCCTGGAACATCAGCCAGACTCACCTGCACCCTGAGCAGTGACGTCAGTGTTGGCAGCTCTCTTATATTCTGGTACGAGCAGAAGCCAGGGAGCCCTCCGGGGTATCTTCTGAGTTTCTACTCAGACTCAGTTAAGCACCAGGGCTCCGGGGTCCCCAGCCACTTCTCTGGATCCAAAGAGACCTCGGCCAATGCAGGGCATCTGTTCATTTCTGGGCTCGAGGCTGAGGATGAGGCTGACTATTACTGTGCTACAGCTGATAGCAGTGGGAGCAGCTCTGGTTACTCACACTGTCTCAGACAACGAGGAAGTGAGACAAAAACCCCCAGGCCCACAGACCTTGGCTCTGAGCCTCTTTTCAGTGAGAAGCTCCTGTGGAGGCCTCTGGACAGGAGACTCCTCTGCAGCCAGATTTATCCATGAACAGAGGAAGGAGAAACGTGCAGGATGCACCTGTTACCTGAGCCAGCACAGGGCATCCCAGGGTCACACAGACGATGAGGTCCCAGAGCCCAAGGGCACGTCCCACGGGGTCTGCAGGGAATGAGCAAGAGTAAGTGCTGCTTCTGCTGAGAACAGGCTAAGTGCTGAGCGGTGTAACCACATCCATCCACACGTCAACGTCCGCATCTTGTTTCATAGACTGTGAGCCTGCTTTACTCCTGACCTATCTACAGCTAATGTATTAATACTCACCCTGGTCACAGTCACATTTTCCTCTTTCTGAACCAGCCCACACACCAATTTGGTCACAACTTCTACAGACCTTCACCGACAGCATCCCTCACGCGCATCCCTCCTGATCTCTCCTCTTCCCCTACGTAACCAGGGAGTTCAGATCCCTCCCTCTGGGTCATCGTGTTTTAACTCCATCTCCACGTGAGGTTTTCAGAGAAAACTGGGAATGTTCTTGCTGTCGTTTCCTTTCTCCAGAGGCTCCATCTCAAGGAAGGAAATTTAGCAGACGTTAGCCCAGCAGGAAATCGCTTCATAATCTTATTCCTATTCTCCTCCTCACACTCTGGTTTTCTACTTCTCACCATCCTAAGTCAATCTCTTTATTAAGGCAATAAAATTACAGATTTTTTGTAAAAATGACTTGAACATTCAACGGTGCGTATTTGCACTTGGAAGCTATCGATTTATTTTTTCCCTCATTGAGAATTAACAGGTCTTACCCAGGGTGAGTCTTGAGTAATCCACAGCTGAAAGAATGAGTGCACATTTCAGAAATGACATTTTTCTTCTGCCTCAGAATCTCTGTTTCCAAAGAACTTTCTGGAAAGCACCTCAGACATACGACCGCTTTGCTCAGGTCAATGAAGTCCCATATATTAGCCCTTGTCCAAAGTAAAATAATGTCCCTTGATCATCCTCAGGGGGACATCTGGGAGCCACAGGGGCCCTGTTGGGCTGGCCATGGTGAGAGGAGCAGGAAGCTGGAGGCTGTGTGGTCACTCCTGTCCTGTGCCTCCTGAGACCTGAAGACCCTTTGGCTGCGGGCCTCGTGCCTCCATCCAGGTTCTGAAGATGGACGGGCATCTCACTCCACCGGACTTGTGCTCATGATTCAGAGGACTCAATAACACAGCTAATATGCACCAACTCCTCCTCCTTGTGTAAAGTTCATCCTCGTCCCAGGGAAGTGGCCTTCCAGTCACTTGTCCTTCTTTAGCTCCAGGACCCTGGATGGTCTTACAGAGAAGCAGCCCCTGGGAGGGATTTGCATGAAGAACTACCCTCAGGGTGTAGAGGGGACATATGAGGGGCTAGGGGACACTTGGACCGTAATCTGCCTCTGAGGGATTGAATTTATGGCTTTCTGAGGGCACAGGATGCATACTCTCTCATTCTCTCTCTTTCTGTCTCTCTGTCTCTCACACACACTCTCACACCCCTCTTATGCAGTTTCAGAGTTCTCTGTCCCTGCAGAAGTCAGGGGTCAACCTGTGCTGCCCCAGCCAGCCTCAGTGTCAGAATTTCCAGGAGGAAGAATCTCCCTCAACAGGAAAACCAGTAACATGGTGTGTAACTAGGAGGGGGTCCTCTTATCAGGGTCAGCCAGGAAATGCCCTGGACACGGGCTCTATGAGGAAGACTTTGATGCTCAGGTATCCCAGGATGAGTCTCTGCTCCCTGTCAGCAGCTCAGCCTCCCTGACCATCTCTGAAGGGCATTCTCCCTCTCTGTCTCTCTGTATATATACATTACTGTATCATTCTGTTGTTGGGAAACATTTCAGTTGTTGGGGTTATTTAAAACTTTGTTATTATAAGCCCCCAAAATTGCTGGTGTGAACATTCTTGGACATGTCTTCTGGTGGACATAAGCTTTCATTTCTGCTGGATGAATGCCTAGGACTGAAAATGCTGCTCACAGGGAGGGTGCATATTCTGCTTTAGTATATAATGCCACACGGTTTTTCCAATAATTTGTATGAATTCTACTCCTAGCAGAAGTGTATTTGATTTCTATTTGCTCCACATTCTCACTAGCACATGGCATTGTCCATCTTCATATTCTTGGTGTTGTGGTATCTCCTTGTAGTGTTCATAGGCATGGCCTGGATATCTACTTAGATTGAGCACCTTTCAATGAGTTTACTGGCTCTCCCAACATCTTCATTTGTGAATGTCTGTCCCAGATTCTTTCCCGTTTGGTTGGGTTTTCTGTTTTACTTCTTGGTTTGTACAAGTTCTTTGTAAATTCTGCATAGGAGCACGTAGTTAGCAGTGCATGTTGAGAATATCTGCTCCGAGGCTACGGCTTGACTTTTCACTCTGTTAACGGTGTCTTTTAATGAAGAGAACTTCTTATGATTTCAATGTAATGAAATGCATCAGTGTTTTCCTTTCTGGATGGTGCTTTTTGCCTTGTTTAAGAAGCATTTTTCTCCCCAAGGTTGTGAAGATTATTTCCTCTGTAGGCTTCTAGAAGCTTTGCTGTTTTGGATTTCATATTTGGATCTGCACCGAACTGGGATGGATTTTTGTGTATGGAGTGAAGTACGGGGAGGGGAAAACTCAGTATTGTAAAGGCAGCAGTTCTCCCCATGTCGATCCATAGACTCAGTGCCATTCCAATCCCAACCCAATAGATCTCTTGTTGTTGTTTGAGGGACGTGGTAAACTGATTCTAAAATTTATAGGCAAATGCAAAAGGCTGAGAATAGCCAAGATAATGTCTCAGGGGAAAAAATGTCTTTTATTGATATGAAAACTATTATAAAGCTAAAGTAATTGAGTCCATGTGATATTGGCACAAAGATAACCAATGGATCAAAATGGAGAGCTCTGAGCCAGCCCCACACATACACGAGGACATATGCTTTGTAACAAAGGTGGCCCCACAGAGCAGTGGGGAAAGACAGCTCTTTCAATAAATTATGATGGGTCAATTGGACATCACATGGGAAAAACAAACGTCTTCGGAGCTCCCACTTTGCACCCTACATGATGCTATGATACTCTGTTCTTACATGCCTGTGTCATGGGGACAATAATGATTGTAACATCACTGTTATATCTTTACAGATTTGCCACTCTCAATGTGCTTTACAATCTACCATTTCCACAACAACCCTAAAAAGCAGGCAAAGAAGACATTGTTGGCCCTTTCATGGATGATGAAGCAGAAACTTGAAAGAGTGAGTGACTGACCCGGGGACTTTTAGCTACTGCTCGAGCCTCATCTGCTTGATTCCAAGCCCGGGACTCTTTCCAGTTCAAGAGGTCCTAATTCCCATTCCCGGGGGGAATCAGCGCAGCAGGGAGAAGTGGGCTGTGATGGAGGTGGACTGGGAGTGGCTAGAGGTCAATAGCACCCTCCTCACACCAACCTGTGATGGGCTACTAGGCCGAGTGCCCCTGGACCTCTTCCTGAGGAGGGCACTCCATAAGACGGAGCAAGAGGGTGATGAGTTTTGGTGGGAAGAGGAGGGCCAGGGAAAGGGGCAGAGAGTCTGCCATTTGGAATAGCGACTGGGTTGGAGGCAGAAGAGCTGGGTCCTGATCCAAGCTCTGCCATGTACTTGCTGTGTGCCCTTGGACAAATGACTTTATCTCTCTGGGCCTCAGTTCCCTCATGTCTGAAGGGATTAATTCCAATGTCTATCAACTAATGTGGTTGTGGGAATTAATGGGAATTGTGCTTCTCTATTAGTGAGGACTCAACAATTATTGACAATCAATATTATTCAGATCATGTCTCCTCTCTAATAAAAAGCAACAGCTTCCATTAATTGAACATTTACTTGTCTGTATCTCATCTATTCCTCACGACGACTCCAGGAAGTGGGTGTTCTTTATGTGCCCATGTTGTAGATGAGAACAGAGGCTCTGAGAGGTTGCAGCTGCCTGGGACAGAGCCAGGACTGAAGCCAGGCTGCCTGGACCTTTAAGGCCCACTGTCTCCTGCCTCTGTCCCTCTGGAGCTGTCACTCTAGGAATGCTTTGCTCATGATGGGGAGTGGGTGAGGGGCAGGGACAGGTGGGAAGGAGTGTGTGACATCACTAGTCCCTGGATTCCAGGGAAAGGAATGGCTTCGTCTTCCAGGAGGGAGGCACAGGATGGGGAGGGAGGAGGGGCAGCCTCAGAGCAGGGTCTGCCCAGTGGTCCCTGGTGGGATGCACAAATCCCCAGCCTGGTCAGCTTCCTTTTGGGCCAGAGGTGTATCTCCATCTGGGATTGCTGGGCGGAAAGACTGGAGGAGCAGCCTTTGCAAAGGATTAGTAAGATGCATTTTCCCAGCCCTCCCCATCTCCTGAGACAGAACTGTGTCCATGGATTGATTCTGTTTATTCCAATTGTTTTAACATGGAGGTATAGAAAAAAGACTGGAAAGAACTATGGGAAGCTGCGGCTAATCATTATCTTGGGGTGGTGGGAATAGGGTTGATTTTTTTTTCTGTCATACTTTTCATTATTTTCTGAATTATCTGTGTTAGACAAGATTTAATCTTATAATTGGGAAGACAATGTGCTCTAATAGAAGAAATGCAGTTACAAATTCTTGTTGCTAGTTCCAGTGAAGAATACTCTGCTAACGGCCACTTTAAAGCATCTCCTTGAGTCCCAAGCTTAACGGACACTGGTTTTGGAGTCACCATGTTCAGGTTCAAATCCCAGCTCTGCTACATTCCAGCTGTGCTAACTGGGGTGAGCCTCTTACCCTCTTGGGTCCCAGTTCTCTCATCTGAAAAGTTGAGAAGTAACGAGCTCCCTCCTGGGGCTGTTCAATGCCTTGAGATGATGTTTGGAAGCTGCATGGCCACAGGGCTGCACTCAGGACACTCTCACTCAGTGGTGGCTCCTATAACAGGCCACATCATGATATAGCCTCCTTTCCAAGAGAGCCACTTGGGACCCTTTGAAGGTGGCCATTACCTATCATCCCTACTTTACAGATGAGGATACGGAGGTTCAGAGTAGTGCTGAGACTTTCCCAAGGTCACAAAGCTCAGAAGGAGTCTTCTGAAACAGGCTCAGAGAGTATAAGTGATCAGCCAAGGCCACACAGCTTAAACCTACTGCCTCTTAAACAACAAATTCAATACTAGCTTGGCACTTTGCATAATCATCTCAGTTAATTCTTCAAGTAACCCTACAATGTGATTCTCTTCAGCGGATTTTACAGACAAGAAAACTCTGCAGCAGGCCTGGCACCCAGTCTGCCCAGCTCCCTGGGAGGTTGGGGCAGGAGCAGGTGGGATACAAGAAGGCAAGCAGTAGGCAATGCTGGGGCTCTGTGCAAGGAGTGTCAGGCCGGAGGCGCACTGCTGCCACCAGTGGTGGCTGCAGTGACTCAGACAGCTCAGGCTGGAGACCAGAAAGTCTAGGGGGTGAGAAACGCTGCCAGGGAGGCAGTGAGCAAGCAAGAGGTGAGGAGGCAGAAGCTCCGCACCCAGATACACACAGCTCATGCCTGGTCTCACCGTTTCTAGTCATCAGTGGGGCCAGTGCCTGTGCGGGGTCTCATCATGGCTCAGGCACATTCAGTGCCACCCACCCACCCACCAGTATGCATGAGCTACAGGCTCCCAGGAGCTGGCTATCTCTTCCTCTCTCCTCCCTTCACCTCCCTGGCTGTCCAGCTTTTGTTGTGACTGCCTCCTACTCCCTGGCCACCTCTGTTGCCCCTGCTGCAATCCAGAATGCACACTCTTCCACATTCCCACTGGAGATGCAGAGGATGCCTGTTGCGCCACACTTGGAGAAATAGCCCCTGAGCCCATCTGGAGGAGCTTGGTGGCAAGAAACGAAATCGAAACTCCATTTTCTTTGATGATATGCAAGGAAATTTCCCAAAGACTAAACAGAGAGCATGTTGCCTACTCTCATTCCTTATCCTAGAAAACCCATGGTGCACAGCTCAGTGTGAACCTAATTAGATATGAAAATTATAGGGCGATCTCACTTGTAACAGAGATGCTCACATTCTTCAGCATATCAGTTAGCAGAATCCATTGTGAACTGATTGAATTTCTCTGGACAGCCAGGGAGGAATTGGGCTGACAAAAGGGCATTTGCAAATTCTCCTGGGAATAGCTGAAATGGATTATGGAGGGACTGCATATAGGAAGAGACAATGACTCATATGCACAAGCCCAATAACAGCCTTGGGCCATGGCGATGGTTTCTGACACACTTTGGGAGAGGAAAAGGTGATTACAGGCCGTTCTGCAATAGGAAACATTGATATCAATGCCATGGTGGGAGCATACATCAACATCACCATTCTGGGATAAAACTCACAGCCCAAAGAAGCTCTTACCTGGGTCAGGTGACATCCCCCAAGAGCCACCATGGGGTTGTTTCCTGCTCTCTGCTCCTTCCTGCATTGTCATGGGCCCTGGAGCCCTGGG
>NW_025794938.1:0-5886 GCF_021613505.1 Equus quagga
TAGAGAGAAATAAAATACTACAGGTCAGAAGTTCAGATCTACATAAAGTAAGGAAGAACAGTGAAGACAAAATAAGCAAAGATAAAACAAAACGTTTTACTGTTATTATTCTTAATTGACCTAAAAGATAACAGATTGCTCAAAATAGTAATACCAACAATGTGCTTTATTGGATATGTTATGAGGTATATGAATATGTCACATATATGATATATACATAGCACATACACATATGCTTATGTATGCTCATATATATGTGAAATGAATGACAGCAATGATACAAGGGGTGGGAGGAAGGAATTAGGATTCTTTTGTTATTGTAAAGTAATCACACTATCTGTGAATTAGTAGAGTGTTATTTGAAAATTGAATGGAGTAATTGTAAATACATATTGCATCTCTAAGGCAATCAATAAAAAAAGTTTAAACAGAAGTATAACCGATATGCTAAAAAGAAAAGAGAGAAAATGGAATCCTCTAAAGTGCTCAGTTAAAACGACAAAAGGCAGAAAAAGAGTGGAAGACAAAAATAGAAACAAAGAACAAGGGCAATAAATAGAACTGTAAGAAATATGGTAACTATTAATCCACCTATGTCAATAATCAGTTTGAATCACTATGAATAATTTTGGATAATCAACAGTCTACTTAAATCAACTTTGAATAATCAATGGTCTAAATGCATCTATTAAGATACAAAGGTTATTGGGCTGGCCCCGTGGCTGAGTGGTTAAGTTCGCGTGCTCCGCTGCAGGCGGCCCAGTGTTTCGTTGGTTCGAATCCTGGGCGTGGACATGGCACTGCTCGTCAAACCACGCTGAGGCAGCGTCCCACATGCCACAACTAGAAGGACCCACAACGAAGAATATACAACCATGTACGGGGGGGCTTTGGGGAGAAAAAGGAAAAAAATAAAATCTTTAAAAAAAAATACAAAGGTTATCAAAGTGCATAAAATACATGACCCACCACTATGGTGTTTACAAGAAACTCACTCTAAATTAAAGCTACATGTAGGCTAAAAGTAAATGGAAGGAGAAAAATATACTGTGCTATAACTAATCAAAAGAAACCCCGAAGTAGTTGTATTAATTTCAGAAAGAGCATACTTCAAAGTGAAGTAAGTTATCAGGGATGAAGAAGGACATTACCTGATGATAAAGCAGTCAGTTCTCCAAGGACACGGAACAATCCTTGACGTGTATGTGCCTAACAAAGGAGTTTCAAACCACATGAGGGAAAACGAATAGAATTGCAATGAGAAACGGATGATTCCACGATGATAGTTGGAGACTTCAACACCACTAAAAAGAAATGGACATTTCCAGCAGGCAGAAAATCAGTAAGGACATAGTCAAACTCAACATCACCATCGACCAACTGGGTATAATGGACATCTTCAGACTACTTCATCCAACCACAGCAGAATACACATTCTTCCTAAGCTCACGTGGAAAATTCAGCAACGTGCAACACAGACTGGGCCATAAAACACAGCCTCACAAATTTAGAAGAATAAAAGTCATATAATGTCTGTTCTCAGGCCTCAGTGGAATTAAATTAGAAATCAACAACAGAAAGATAACTGGAAAATATTAAAATAGAGGAAGATTAAATGGGACACTTCTAAATAAAACATAGGTCAAAGAAGAAGTCTAAAGAGAAATTTTAAAATATTTTGAACTAAATAAAAATGAAGATAAAACTTATTAAACATGAAGATGAAACATCAAAATTTGTGGATACAGCAATAATAGTGCTTAGAAGACGTTTTTTAGCATTGAATGCACATATTGGAAAAGAAGAAGGATATAAAATCAATCATCCAAGTTTCCACTGTGAGAAATTAGGAAAAGAAAAGTAACTTCCATCCAAGTGAGCAGAAGCAAAGAAACAATTTGAATTAGCAGCAATCAATGAAATTGAAAACCAGAAATCAAGGGAGAAAATCAATGAAATCAAAAGCTGGTTCTTTGAAAAGGAGACAAAGTTGATAAGCCTCTAGCCAGACGAACTAAGAAAGAAGTCAGAGGACACAAATTACTAACATCAGAAATGAAAGAGGAGACATCTGTATGGATCCCATGGGCATTAAAAGGATGATAAAAAATTCAATAAGCAACTCAAGGCCCACAAATTTGGGAACCTAGATGAGATAGACTAATCTCTTGAAAGGCCAAGTATAACAGTATTCACACAAAAAGAAATGGAGGTTCTGAATAAGCCATATTAATTAATGCAATTGGATCAATAATTAATAACCTTCCAAAACAGATAAGAGCACGTCCAAATGTTTTCACTTGAATTCTACCAAACAAAAAAGAAATTATACCAATTCTCTACATTTTTAGAGGATGGGAATAAAGAGAATATTTTCTAACTGATTTTATGGGAGCAGCTCTACCTTAACACTGAAAGCAGTAAAAGGTATCACAAGAAAAGAAAATTACAGACTAATATCTCTCATGAACATGGGTGCAAAAACGCACAGCATAAACTTAGCAAACCCATCCAACAATGTTTAAAAAGAATTACACTCCACGAGGAAGTGATATTTATCTCAGGTATGCAAGGCTGGTTCAAAGCTCAACTAATGTATCACACAATCATATCGATAGTTGAAGTTAAAACCATTTGACAAAACTCAATACTCATTCACAATAAAAACTCTAAGTAGACTCAGAATAAGGAGGCCCTTCCTCAACTTGATAAAGAATGCATATCAAAGCCCTACAATTGTCATCATTCTTAACGGTGAGAAAATCAGAGCTTTCCCACTCATCAGGTAAAAGGTCATCAGTCAAGGATGTCCCTCTCTCAACAATCCTTTCCAACATCACACTGAAAATTCTAGCTAGTACAATAAAACAAGAAAAGGAAATCAGTGATATACACTTTGGGAAGGAGGAAATAAAACTCTGTCTGCAGATGACACGATTGTCTATAAAGGAAATCCAAAAGAATGGACAAAAATAACTCCTGGAACCAAGAAGTTATTATAGAAAAGCTTTAGAATACAGAGCTAACTTACAAAAGTCTATTGCTTTCCTGTAAAGTATCAATGAACAAGTGAATGTTGAAATTAAAAACACAGTACCATTGGGGCTGGCCCCGTGGCCGAGTGGTTAAGTTCGCACGCTCCGCTGCAGGCGGCCCAGTGTTTCGTTGGTTCGAATCCTGGGCGCGGACATGGCACTGCTCATCAAACCACGCTGAGGCAGCGTCCCACATGCCACAACTAGAAGGACCCACAACAAAGAATATACAACTATGTACCAGGGGGCTTTGGGGAGAAAAAAGGAAAAAACTAAAATCTTAAAAAAAAAAAAAAAACACAGTACCATTTACATTAGCACCCACAAAAGTGAAATACTTAAGTAAAAATCAAACAAAATATGGACACAACTTGTATGAGGAAAACCAAAGAACTCTGATGAATGAAATCAAAGAACTAAATAAATGGAGAGATATTCCATGTTCATGAACAGGAAGGCTCAATATTGTCAAGAGTCAATTCTTCCCAGCTTGACTTATGGATCCAGTGCAATTCCAAAATAAATTCCAGCAGGTTACTTTGTGAATATTGATATTCTAAAGTTTATATGAAGAGGCAAAAGACCCAGGATAGCCAACACAGTATTGAAAGAGAAGAGCAAAGTTGGGCAATTCACATATTCAGATTTGAACACAAATTACAAATCTAGAGTGATAAAAAAAAAAAACAGTGTCATACTAGCATGAGTATAGACACATGGAACAGTAGAATGGAATAGTAAGTCAAAATAGATTCATACATATATGTCCAATTGACATTTTAAGACAAATTTTTTAGAGCAGTTTTGGGTTATCCACAAGATTGAGGAGGTTCAGAGATTTCCCATCTACTTCCTGATCCATGTAGACATAGTTTCTTCCATTAATAACGTCACTCACCAAAGTTCTACATTTTTTTTTTTTTTACCAAGGATAAACCTTCTTTGACAAATCATAATCATCTGAAGTCCCCAGTTTACCCTACAGTTCACTTTTGATGTTGTACATTCTATGGGTATGGACAAAAGTTTAATAGAATATATCCATCATTATAATATCATGCAGACTATTTTCACAGCCCTAAAAATCCCTGTGCTTTGCCTATTCATGTGTCTTCCACGGCCCCCACCCAACCCCTGGCAAACACTGATCTTTTCATCTGTCTCCATAATTTTGCATTTTCCAGAATGACGTATACTTGCAATCATACAGTTTATCGCCTTTTCAGATAGGCTTCTTTCACATCGTATATGCATTGAAGCTTCCTCCTTGTCTTTTTATGGCTTGATAGCTCATTTCTTTTATGGTTAAATAATATTCCATTGTCTGGATGTACCACAGTTTGTCCATTCACCTGCTGAAGCACATCTTAGTTGCTTTCAAGTTTGGGCAATTATCAATAAAGCTACTGTATTAATAAAGGTTTTTGTGTGGACACAAATTTTCAACTCCTTTGGATAAATACCAAGGAGCACAATTGCTGGATCTTATGGTAAGCATACGTTTAGTTTAGTATCAACTACCAAACTGTTCCAATCTATTTTATCAATCGTTTCTTTCAAGGATCAAGGCTTTGGTATTGTCTCTAAAAAGCCATCACCATATCCAAGGTCATCTAGGTTTTCTCCTATGTTATCTCCTGGTACTTTTTAGTTTTACATTTTACATTTAAGCCAATGATCCATTCTGAGTTAATTTTTGGGAGGGGTGTAAACTCTCTGTCTCAATTAACTTTTTTGCATGTAGATGTTCAGTTGTTTGAGCGCCATTTCTTGAGAAAACTCTCTTTGCTCCATTGTATAGCCTTTGCTGCTTCAGAACAGTCACCTATATTGATGGAGGTCTACTTTTGGGCTCTCTATTCTGTTTCATTCATCTCCTTGTCCATTTTTTCACTAATACTACAGCCTTGAATAATCCCTTGCTTTTGGACAACAGCTCCAAGAAAATTGAATGAAAACGAAAGTCTTTGGACAAATGGCACTGTGACAAATGGATAGCCACATGCGAAAGTATAACTTTGTACCCATAATTTTCACCAGATACAAAAATTAACTCAAACTGTATCAAAGATTTAAATGCAGGTACTAATGCTATCAAACTCTTAGAAGGGAACCTAGGTGTAAATTTTCATGAGTGTGCATTAGACAGCAATTTCTTTATATGACACCAAAGGCACAAGCCACAAAGAAAAAAATGCATAAGTTGGAACTTATTACATTTAAAAAAATTTTGTGTCAAGGGACACTGTCAAGAAAGTAACACAGACAACCTAAAAACAAGAGAAACCGTTTGCTAGTGAGGGGTCTAATAGATGCCAGGCATCCAGATTACAGAAAGAACACTCCCAACTCAAAACAACAAAGATAAAGAAGGTAATTAAAAAACAGGCAAAGGATTTAAATAGACATTTCCCCAGAGAAGATATAGAAATGGTCAAGAAGCACATGAAAAGGTGTGAAACATTGTTCATCATAAGGGGAATGCACATCAAACCACAATGGAGTACTAGTTCACACCCTCTAGGGTGAATATAACTTTTTACCATGACAACTTCTGAATTTGGGTGAGAATCTGGAGAAACTGGAACCCTCATACAGTCCTGGTGGAAATGTAAGATGGTACACTCATTATGGAAAGCCTTTTGGCATCTCCTCATAAAAAGTGAAAGACAGAGTTACCTTAGAAATTTCCCCTGCTAGATATTTATCCTTGAGAACTGAAAATATATGGTCACATAAAAACTGGTACAAGAATGTTCACAGCTGCATTATTGATAATAGCCAATATGTAGATAAAATCTAAATGTCTGTCAACTGATCAACAGAGAAACAATAGGTGCTATATGCATAC
>NW_025794938.1:5896-6077 GCF_021613505.1 Equus quagga
CTGTGCTCCACGGCCACAAGCAGCTGGGCCCTGCCTGCTCCCCAGGCCTGCACACGTCCTCCCCTGACCTGGGCTCCATGACTCTCCCTACTTGCTCAGTCCTGATTCGTTCTTGGAACCCGCCCCGACCTAAGAGAGGAGAGGACCAGAACTTGTCTTAGAGGTCCTCTAGAAGTAGAAG
>NW_025794939.1:0-3106 GCF_021613505.1 Equus quagga
TGTACTTCTCACATCACAATTAAATTACCTTGAGGTAACACTAGCTGCTATAACAGATAAACTCAAAATCTCAGTAACAACACAGAGGCAGCTTATTTCTCCCTCATGGAAAGTTCAATCAGGTGTTCAGCTAGTGTTACCTCAAGGTAATTTAATTGTGATGTGAGAAGTACAGTCACATAGTTAAACGGAGAAAGGAGGTATTGCCTACTTGGCTGGGGTCAAGCCTTGAAAGAGGACCCACTCTTGTGAAGAAAATAAAGACCAGTACAGGCAGAGAAACCACAGGATTAAAGGATGAGAGGTGAAAGAGAATGTGTCTGTAGGGAACTCTGTGTATATCTGCATCAACTACACCATAAACGGCAAGATGCAGAGTGGTTAGAGGACAATGGGATTAATCCTTACTGTAAATCCTTGTGTCACTGCCTCCTAGTTGGGCCATTTGGGGCAAGTTACTTAACCAGTACAGATAAGTTTCTTCATCAGTAAAATGGTGAAAATGCCTATGTCACAGAAAATCTTAAAAATGTACTAAGTACATCATGCAGTCCCAAAATAGTCCCCTCAATGCTTTCTCCTCCTTTTATAGGATTTTCCCTGAGAAGAAAGCATACATGTGCTGAAGGGACACTGGTAAATTCAAACCTTTCAGTCCTTCATGTAAACCACAGAAAAATAAAGGAATGGATTTCGAAAAAGGCAAAGAGCTTTTTATGATATCAACAAGATATCTTTAATAACTTTATAAAGCTGTTAAAAACTCTTTAGAACTTATCATAATTGTGCTTTCTTTAACATGCAGGATACATGACTCTAAAAACACTGAGAACACCACCGCCTCACACAAGTGCATATACAGGCTGCTCACAGACCCCAATGATAGAACAGATGTTTCCTCTAGGGGAAAGGATTTACATCTTTTGCACACAAAGCCTAGGAACACAGTATGTGGGGAATGGAGCTGCCTATCAATTATCAATAGGACTAGGAAACAGTTGGGCATGAACCAGATACTCAACAATTTCTTGTTACAGAATACATTCTGTAAATGTTTTAAATGAAGAAGGCGTTTACATTATATTTGTACAGCAAGAGATGTCAGAGATAATCTAGTCTATGCGTAACAAACTCAAATACCTTCAGGGATAAACTCAATGTGGGGTCTGCAGCACCCGGTGAGGGCACAGCCCAGCTGAAGGCATCAGATCACTGCAGGCCCCTGGGCCTCATCTCATGTCTTCACTTCCCATCAAAAGAAACTGAAGAGATTAGGTTTAGATGACTCTTGGAGGCTACAGAGCAAACATATTAATGAGTCAGCACAGAAAATAGAAACCACTCCAGGTATTTTAAGCAGAAAGAGATTCTACAGGGAATTGAGTGAACTGTTGAAAGGGCTAGAGAGCAGGGTCTACGCTGGGCCTCCAGGAAGGACTTCTAGAACACTAGTAACTGAACCACTGGGGAATGTACTATTTTTGCCTCAATCAGGAGACCCCACAGGGACTACAGAGTTCAAGAACAACACTGTAGCTGAGACCCAGAGAGGCTGGGATCTAGAAGCTGCCTGGACAGAGAACACAGAAGATGTTTCCCACCTCCCTCAACCACCTCCGGACAGCCAGAGAGCTGGTGCTTCAACACGACAACGCTGACCTGGCTGTCCCTGCTGCTCTAAGGCCCTCCCAACACCCACAGTTCTGGAGACTGGACACTCGCATCTCCTGCACCGTCCTTGTCAACAGAAATTCGCCAAAAATAGCAGGGAGATGCCTCTGCCTCATCCCTGCCTTCGAAATCTCAGGCAAGTCATCTACTTGCCAGACGCTAATTTTACATCCAGAACTCTACCTGCGAGGGAGTCTAGGCAATACTTTAGCTTTCCAGTTTCGCCTGTACAAAGAGGCATACAAGAAGCAAGCAGGAATGGATGTGAGGGCCAAACTTCCACATCCAGGATAGCAACTTTTGGTGTAGGCCCCAGGGCTCAGACCTACATCATCGACCTTTTCCCACTTATTCTACAATGCCTTCTAGGGAAATCCTAAAAAAAGGAAAAAATTAAAAAATAAAAATACAGGCAAAATATGCTGGAAAATATATTATGCGATTCAGTCACTTTGCTCACATCATTAGCATACCATGAATCCACTACCTAATTTTTTGTTAGGTATATTCTGATCCATTGGATTTTGAGTTACTGAATGGCAGAAACTTTATTTAATTCATATTTGTATCTCCTGTCCCCATGCCTGCGTGGCCCAGAGAAGACACACGGGTACTTGCTGAATTGAAACGTTACATTCTTGACTTGGAGAGAAACAGTAAACTAGAATTTCACGAGAGCACTTTGTAGCAGCAATAACTTCAGGCGGAGGCCCCATTAGAGAGATGGAGTGGGGTTGAAAAGGGCTTTTAGTCTTTCAGTGGAAACAGAGGTTGACTGTCTCAGTAGGGTATCTGCCTCTCTCTATCCACTCATGTTATCCATTTCTTGACCGGAGGCTAAAGGAAATGTGGCTTCCTGCTGTTAATCTTCTAGGGCAACAAGTACACCAGCTTCTAGGGTGAGATAACAGGCTGCTGCCTGGGAAGTACAGTCACTTGACATGTTGATAGTTCTGAGAAATGCGTTCTCGGGCAATTTTGTTGTGCAAGCATCAGAGTGTACTGAAGCGGAACAAAATGTGTGACCCCAAAATGTGTTCTTTCAACATGAACATTATTTTAGGATTATTTGTAAGAAAAAAAAGACTCAGAGGTTTTTCTTGTTACCTTCACTTTAAGCGCCTAAAAGTGATACAAAAACCTGTCTCAGGAAGCGAGCTATGTCACCTTGGTGTGACAAGAACGAGGCAGTAGAGCGGGAGGAGCCTAGAAAAGCCTGTTTGCTGGGCTCCCCTCTGTCTTCTGTTTCTGCGTGGCCAAACACTTGTTTTCCAAATGTTTGCTCCTTTTCTCCTACCTGTGAACTGCCTTCCTACCCTCTGAAGCCCCTGGCTCTCCCCACCCCCAACATCTTTTGTCTTCAGCTGAGGATGGCATTTAAGGCGAGGGCCTCGGCCATTTTGGCAAGTTACTTGTTTTCCTGGGTTTCTCTCGT
>NW_025794940.1:0-7036 GCF_021613505.1 Equus quagga
GGTTCCCAGCCTAAAGAAAGATGCTTAATCTTTAAGGAGATGCCAACGTTGGGAGGGGGAGGGAAGTCAGTTACAGGAGGTTACCAGACTAGCACAATAAAATGCAGATTTTAAGTCCTTGCCTTTGGTATTGATTAAGAGTTTTTAGAGAGAAGGTCATCTCCTTTCTCCTTCCTGGTACAGAGAGGGAGGCACGTTTTACAGATAGAGATTTACCTTACGAATGTAAACGTGTCCTAACAAAGGGCAAGTTCCATTCCTCAGAGCCTCCTTCCCTGTCCCAGTTTATCAAAAGCAATCAGCCTCAAATAATCCTGATGCCAAAGAGACATATCTTGGGGTGGCCAATTCCAGGTCCCCACAGTCCCGCCTTTGAAACTTTTTAAAGTTTCACAGTCCAGAAGCTGAGTGGTAGATTGTTTCATCTCATTGAACACATTTCTTAGTCCTGGTAATAGATCAGTCCAGTTAAAGTCATTTTAGAAGGCGGCGGTGCAGGTGGGCTCCCAAAGTTAGGCCTATATTTTGGAAGCAAGCAATCAAGTATTTAATAAGTATTTCTATGGAAATAAAAGAAAAACAAGGTTAATGGTTGTAGCAAATTATAAACTAGTTCCTGAGTCTGGGAGACAGCCAGTCAAGAAGACTTCTAGATGTCAGAGTGAAGCATCTTTAGGAGCTTGAAATGTCTCTGATGATGTCATCGGGCATTCAGGTATCTTTCTGAGTGGCTTACAGCTTACACAGCAACAGACAGGAATCTCTCTTAAGTTTCTATCAAGTTGTTCAGCTTTAGTTAGCAAGGCTCCAGGAAAAAGAGCAGGTTCAATTTTCAATGATTCCAAATGAAAATGAGGTAAAAAAATTGAAAACATTAGTTTGGAGATTTGTAACCAGATATTTCAGTAGAATAATTCAGGATCCAGTCCAGTTCACAGGTAGAAAAAAAACCTCAAAGACAATTAACAAAACTAGGATCTAAGATCCACAAATGTGTCTTATAGTTTTTCACTGAAACATAGTTCTTCTCTCTAAAATCACTCTCATTTTTACCAAAGATAGCCAAATTAAGACTAATTGGTTTGCAAAATAAGTTTAGTTTCAAGAAACTTGGCCCAATTATTTACATAAGTGCAGCAAGAATAACTATTGATCATATATGCTCTTAAATCTGCTTTGCTGGAATTTTTTTATGAGGAATCTCAGATTGAATGGTAAAGGCCTCTCAAGGCCAGAAAAGCCAAGCCAAGGACTTGCCGTCAGATTTTGCCTGCAGTACCTACAGATTTGGGTGGACTCCTCTCTTCTTGAGGTCCCCCAAAATATTCCGAGGTTCCTTACATCTGCCAGATAAGCAAGCTTCCTTACTTACCAGGTAAGATTGCCAGAATCTCTATACACAAGGTACCAGGCCCATATTTCCAAGTGGCTTATTTCCAGAAAGTCAACCTTATTCCTCAAAGGCAGTATTGTCATATCCGAGTCTGTATGTTTCTCTCAAATATGACATTCCAGTCAAAGCCTTGGTAATACAACCAATGTGTCCTGTTATAAGGAGAACAGATTCTTATTGAACTTATGCAAATAACTATATTGCCACGAAATAACCATACTCACAAAGAGTTTCCATATTCTGGAGGGATCAGGTAGGGAGAAAAAGACAAATGTTTCAGCTTTGCTCACAAAGGTATAATTTCACCAAATTGCTAAGTCATAGTTAGCACAAGAAAAAAGAGAAAAAGATTTTCTTGAATCTGAAAAAACAAAGCAAAACATCAAAAAATCAACAATATTTCAAATAAAAGTCATAAAAATTATCATCCTCAGTTCATTCAGTCCTGTATAATCAGTTCTTGATCTTAATCTTCTGTTAGCAGTTTTATGGGGTCATCAGTTTCTCCATTAGATTTCTGCAATTTCTCACCCAGAGTTCAGTTCCATGATCTGAAAGTTTATCAGAAACCTGTATTCCAAAGTAAGTGCCAGAGTCCTTTCCATGAATTCCTCTGAAGATTGAGACATATTTGCAAAAGCAAAAAGCAGAGCAAAACAACTGACTCTAAACAACGAAAGACTTAAAATGACAATTGACAGAGAAACTTGGTTATTTCTGTGATATACAACACCTTAAACTAATCATTAGAATTATGACTGATAACCAGGACAGATCAGAATTTTAGGAATGTTATATAATTTCAGAACATTTATATCAATAACATTTACCCACATAATACCAACTAAAAAAGATTATCATCACTTATCTGACAATGCTTCCCATGTAGTTTAACAGACCAATAAGCCTAATTAATTTAGAATTTTCCACCTTATAGGAAGAGAGAGCAAATTTCTCTGTGAAGTCCCAGTGGCCCTCTGAAAATCCCCAGAGAAATCCTCTTCCTTCATCCAGGTCAAAAGAAAGCCTTTATTCAGGACTTGAATATTTTTGAGGGAGAAGCTTGTCAAAAATATCAAAAGGTTTTAAAACATTTACTTAAACAAGATCAAGAGGTTGCTGATTTTGTCATTATAAAACAAGGGACACTGAAACAATGCTTCATAATAGTTAACCAAAGTGACAACAGCAAAAACCTTACTAGAGAGACCTCTGTCTTTTGCATAGGAGATTATCTTAACCAAATAGATCCTCTAAAGCTTTGATAATCTCTTTATCAAGAGCAGACTAAGAGTTTAAGAAAATTATCCTTTTGAGAGAAAACCAAATTCTAATTTTTGTACCAGTTTACTTTTTCATATTAAAACCCATTTACCTAATTAGATTCATTTTAATCTTAACCAACTTGACCAGGTACAAAACTCTTTTCAAAATTTCTATAACTTCCTTTTTACATTCAGAATTTGTCCCATGCTTTCTTTCTTACTTTCTAGTACTTTAGGACAAATTTATCTTTCTTAACCAATCAAACAAAAATATTTCCATTCTTTATACCATCTTTACTAAAAACACACATTTTACTTTCCTTGAATACAGAACTGTTTTCCTTATTAATTTCCAGTAGGTTTAATCACATGTTAATTAGAACTTTTAACCCTTAACAGACCCTAATAAAAAAACTAAAAACTAAGCAATTATGAACTGTTTTTTATATGAACATTCTAAACACTTTTCATAATTTCTAGAAACATGCCACTTTACAATAAAACACAAGGCATACTTTCCAATAGACCCAAACACTTTTAGCCTCTTTGCAATAAGAAGCCAAAAGTAGATAAACTTACATGTAATAATTAATGTCTAATATCTTATTTGGAAATGATCTAGTTACTCAATGAATTTTATCATTCAGTTAAATTAACCTAGCAAAACTTCAAAGTTTCAAGTTACCAAAAAGATTTTGGAAGTTATTTTAAATACACATACCATAAACTATAATTATTGCTAAAAAAAAGTTATCTATAAACTCTTATTTCATTTATATCTAAATCATTTGTTCCCAATAATGATGTTTAGATTACCCACAAAAACTTTGAGACATTAGACAAACTTTAGCTATCATTTAAAGCTATCATGCTGACAAATTTGTAACAGGGATAACATAAGCTTTTATTTATTTTATTTTTTAAACTCGTAAACCCAGGCTGCATTATTTGCATCATATGCAGTGCTAACTCTGGAGGACATGTCAAATATTTTAATCAAACCAACAAACTTACTTAAACTTTCATTAACCAAAGATTAATCCATATCATCTTAACTTAAAAGACATTGGGTTAATTTCTATTGCATTTAGAATTTATGTAAGCACTTACTTTAATCCAATTAAACAGAGCTCTTAGTTTTGGCCATATCACCCGGGGGTAAAAATATCACACACATATAGACACACAGACACAGAGCCTTCACACCTATTGTTTTAAAAATCACTCCATGAATCAGGTACAATACAAAACTCCCTAGTTATGAATCCGAATTTTGCTTTGAGCCTTTTTACTAATATTTGTGGAGAAGACACTCAAGATGCTAGATTTTTTTTTTCTCTTGGCAAGGGCACGCTTATGACCTTTCCCCTCTTCTTTTTTTTTTTTTTTCAGCCTTAGTAATTAGTGATGGGCTAGATAGTAGTTCCTGGAGAGGGGAGATGATAATCCTTTTTGAGATAAAGGAACCAGGTGGAATCTGAACTGCCTCTAGAGCTGTATTTCCAGTCTTGCAAGGATTTTCCAAGGACAGTTGGAAGTTACTGGGTTTAACTTAATGACATTCTAGATTGACCTACGTGTCCAACTACATCACAAAGGCACAGAGAAACTCCTCAAGTTTTCTCCAAGCTGGAGTTTCTGGGGCATAAACCATCCAACTGAAAGCGTTTCCAACTAGTTAAAATGCACCCAGGGGGTGAGTCTCTAGGGATGGTTGAGGCATTCCCCATGGCTGTAAAGCTGGTGTCCAACTGACAAGGCCAGAGAAAGGGTGCAAAGGCGCCTGACTGCAGGCATCAACATAGTTATAAGATCTAGTCAAATCCCACTTAGCCCAGGGCACTTAGTCCCTGAGCCAGTACAGGTGAGCCAGGCAGGGAAGCAGGAGGCAAAGGCCTGGAGAACAATGGAAAAGAGATCAGGCCTCACCCTCATGGCCTCTTCCCCAAGGGTTATCGAGATAGGGGTCACACAGCAGTTCCCATGCCAGGGCACACAACACCATCAGGACAATTCACAGAATAAATCACAGGTCTCCTATTCTCATAACCAATTCAGTAGGCCACCTAAAATGCTTAATGAGTCAATCGCCAAGAGAGGGCACCCCACGTGGTTGCCGGGGTGATCAGGCCCGGAAACCAGAGTGGGGGCTCCCAGAGGTGGAGCCTTTGACACTTTAAAGATTTCCTTGTTTCTCTATTGCAAAGCTCAAAAGGAGCCCAAAAATGGTCACTGTCACTTTAAGAGAGAGGAAAGAAAAGGTTCCATTACCTTGAAATTCTCCTGAACCTAGGGCAGCATCCTACTTGTTCTGCCTGTGGGGTTCCTATAGCAAGGGGCGATGGGGGCGGTCCCTCTGCCTTGCATACCTTGTACACCTTCCCTACTATTCCTGGCAGTCATAAGTGCCAGGTGAATTGTCCCAAAAATAAAAGAACAGCGAAAAACAGTGAGGAATTTTCCGCCGGTCTGGGGGACATTCTACCCAATTGCGTCCTGGAGCCATTCTCCCAAGAAGGGGTTCCCATACTCAACCAAAGGTTAGAGTTTGGTACTTTCCTTGAACTGGAGTCCCAATTGGGACTTTTCCCGCAGTTCAGAGCATGGTCAGGTGCCAGAGGAAGGGATCCCAATCCAGCCTTAGGAAAAGAAACCTTCCACGGGAGTCTTGGAGATTGGCGGCCGTCCTAATGACTTAAGTTGCCCACCCGTGCCCATGTAAAATTTGTCTATTAGAGACAGAGTCAGGAAGGAATGGATTAATTCATTTTCCATCACCCTCAGGCTTAAGGTACTGATTCTCTTCAGGCTGAATGCCATGATTTGCCCCATAGAGTAGCCATGGGCAGCAAACATGGATTCATACAGCTGTCCGAGAAGGTTCCCGATGGAGCAGTGAATTTAGATCCATCCTTGAAAAAGAGAAAGGCACGAGGAAGACTAGAACTTCAGCTCACAAGCTGGTGAAGCAAGCGGGCTCAGCAAGCCAAGGAATCAAAAGAAAGACTTCCTGGACTCAAGGCCTGGAAGTAGCATTCCTCTATTCAAATAGCGTGGGGACAGGGCCTATGGGCAGTGAAGAGCTGCAGCATGGCAACAAGACCCATGGCCAGGACGTAACAGGTCTTAGTCTTATAATATTGCATAAGGAAGCATTCCCAGTCAGACATTTTGAAACATACTCAGGCAAAGTTGATATAACCTCTTCATAAAGAAAATCACCTCAAGCATTCCAACCTTTACAATCTTATCAACACTTAGACCTTTATATTTCACCAATTCAATTATAACCTGAGGCAGGGTTTAAACCTAGTTACCATTTTCTTGTGTTTCCTTTTCAATTTGGCCTTTTTTCATAGATACCAATAAAAATTATGATGAGAGCTCTCACAATTTTTTTTTCCAATTTAGAAGTTTTCCGAATTTAAATGATCCATCGTCTGGCCGAATTGACGAGTAGGATCTTAACAGCGACTCAACCAAAGCTTAACCAAGGACAAAGAGGCGTCCCCAAAAGAGATCCAGAAAATTCACTCCCAAAAATAGACTAAGAAAGTAAAGGCAAGCAACAAAGTTTGAGACGACAAAGGCCCCTTATGAAAGCAGTTGGGACCTCTTATGACAAACTTCCCTGAGAGCTACAACAGCCGGACAAACAGAGTGTCCCGGAACCCCAGTCTACTCGACTGGCGGCCAAGATGCGTGCCGGTACATGCATCCTCCGATGGCGGAGACCAGAAAGGTCACAAAGCCAAGCTCTCAAGACATAGCCCAGACAACAGGCTTATAGAGATGCCTGTGTCTTATGACAAACAAAAAGACAGACAAGGAAAAGTCTATCTCTGGGAGGAAAAGGATCTACAACCAGTGAGTACTCAAATCCTAGAGTCACTGAATCCAAGAAGCTAGCCTCACCAACATTTTCTCCTGCTAATCTAAATTTAGAAGAGCAAAATACTCACCACTCTTGCTTCCATTGGACTCCGCCGGCAGAGATCCGGGAGACTGACGTGGTAACAACTCTTACCTCTTGCCGGCTCTCGTCAGGGGTCCGGGATCTCTTGGCCGCAGCAGTCCAGGAGCAAGCAGTGTCCAGCCAGGGAAATTTCATCCTGCCGACTACGCCAACACTGTAGGGGAGGAGGACATTTCCTCTCCCCAAATGGGGGTTCGTCTAGCTGGAGAACGAATTAAATTCACATGAAACAGAATAGCAAGAGAAAATTAAACAAAGCTTTATGAGGAACCATGGCCCGGGGCCTTTCTTCCCAAAGGAAGAAAGGGCACCGAAGAAGTGGGGTGCACAGAGTGGTTATATACCCCCAAACGGGGTGTTTCACATGTGATTGAAAAGTCCCTTTTACAATAGTCACGAGGC
>NW_025794941.1:0-3543 GCF_021613505.1 Equus quagga
CTCTTTTAGGTCATTGAGTGTTTTCATAATGGCAGTTTTGAAATCATCGTCATTTAGGTTGTAGATTTCATTGTCTTTGGGATTGTTTTCGGGTGCTTATCATTTTCCTTCTGTTCTGGAGATTTAATATATTTTTTAATACTGCTTGATGGCATGGATCTGTGCCTCTGCATAGAGATAGAGTTTAGTCGCTTCTTCCACTTGTTGCGACTGATGTGTGTGGGGGGGGGCAGCTGTGTAGACTGCCCCAACCAGGAACCCTGTCAGCTGTTACTGACTGGACCTGGACCCCTCCTCGTAGTCACAGTGGTCCTGTGGTGTCCCTCATCGGTTGTGGTGGCAATCACAAGGGGACCTCAGGCTGCTGGTGCCTACTGTTGCAGCCCACTTAGACAGGCTCCCTCCTTGTGGTCTGAAGCAGTGTTGTGGGCTTTCCCATCAGCCAGGAGCAGGATCACCTATAATCTCTGATTTGTCCCTAACAGAGCCCACCAGGTCACACTTGTCCACTATAAGTCCCAGCAGAGCTATGGGTATCCTCTGCAGTCTGTCATTAGCTCACTTAGCTGTGTTAGTTTTGCCCCAGGGCCTTCCCGCCTTGCAATTGCCAGTCGGGGCCTCTCCACTAGTGCTGTGCAGAGGCTTTCACTGAGGCTGCTGTAAGAACCTGGAGTTCCCCCGTGGGCTAGATAGTCGTTTCACCGGAGCTTTACTCTGCCCCACTTTACTCTCATGGGATTTCTGGGAGCCCCTTGCCTCGTCTGGGACACGGCCAGAGTCCGTAGGCCTGGCGGTGGCTTGTAAGCTGCTGCCTTGTGGTGAATTCTGCTCTAGGGAGCTTCCTGGTGTTCCGAATGCTGTGTGGGGCCTCCCTGCCAATGGCGAGCAGAGGCCCTCCCTGCTGGGGAGGTGTGGGACCCTGGAGCAACCCCCCAGGCCACAGAGCCGGGCGTTGGAGCTCCACCCAGTCCCCAGGTGCGTCCACGGGAAGTCCAGGCACCCCCTGTACCGACCCGTGTGCAGGAGACTGTGAGCCCAGCAGCAGCTTGTGGCCTGGAGCCGCCCCGGGGGATCCGCCCACTGGGAGCTTTCCTTTTTCCTGGATTCTGGGTGTGGTCTCTCTGCTAATGGCGAGCAGAGGCTTTCCCTGCTAGGGCAATGCGGGACCCCGGAGCCTTACCCGGCGCCTCAGAGCCAGGCGTTGGAGCTCCAAGCATGTCCCCAAGCATGTCTATGGGAAGTCCGGGTGCCCCTTGCACCGAGCCAAGTGCCAGAGACTGTAAACCCTGCGGCAGCTTGCAGTCTGGAGCCGCCCCAGGGGATCCGTCCACCGGGAGCTTTCCTTTTTCCTGGATTCTGGGCGTGGTCTCCTTGCTAATGGCGAGCAGAGGCTTTCCCTGCCGGGGAGTTGCAGGACCCTGAAGCCTTCCCCCGCGTCACAGGGCCAGGTGCTGGAGCTCCAAACGTGTCCCCAAGCACGTCTACAGGAAGTCAGGGTGCCCCATGTGCAGAGCCGTGCTCTGGAGACCGTGAGCTCAGTGGCAGTTTGTGGTCTGGTGCCGTGCCCGGCCCGCCAGGAGCTTCTCTTTGTTCTGGCTTCTGGGAAGGGCCTCCCTGCTAATGGCGAGGGGAAGCCTTCCCTGCCAGTGGGTGCGGGGCCCTGGGGATTTCTCCCTGGGCCTAGATGCGATCGCGGGGGTCTTGGGTAGCAGTGTTGTCACCTGTTTCCACCGTTGCTCCACTGGTGAGTGCACATTCCCGCCCTTGGTGCGTGGCGATGCTATGGGGGAGTCCGCTGGAAGAGAGCCTCTTGTAGGTACTCGGCTGTCCGGTGGTCAGGGGTCGGGGTTCGGAGAGTTTTCACCTATTTCCACCTCCTCCCTGGGGGAAGTTCGTCCGCCTTCCGATGTATAGCAACACAAGTCTCTTAGGCGTCTTGAAATGCTATCTGGATATCCTTTGTTAATCAGTGAATGTCCAATTAGTTGTAGATTCGAAGGGGGAGAGACAAAGAAGACCACTCACTCTGCCATCTTGGTCGATATTAAGGCTCTTTTTAAAGACACCAGGGAAGAGTGCAAGGAAATGGGGCCTCGATCAGGCATTCCCAGGGAGGCCAGCTGTTGCACTGTCACTGTGATGCAGCCTAGGACCTCACGTTACTGCTGATGAAAGCAGAAACATAAGAAACACCACTGGGGTGGCCAGCAGCTACTCAGAGGAAGGGTCTGCTCTGTGACTGCCTGGTGGGCTCATCCCACAGGTGGATCTGCAGCCAAAACAGCAGCTGCCTCCTGGGATCTGCAGACCAGACGGGGAGCCATTCCTCCTAATTGGGACCCTTGGCTAGGGTATGACTGTGACCAGAGTCCCACATTCAGGCTCTCACACACAAGAATTCTGGACTCAGGGCCTCCTCACAGCCAGCTGCCCAGAGCAGGGACTGACATGACTCAGGCCTCACGCGTGTTCCCTGAATTGGCCTGCCTCCCACCTCAGAGAAAGGATGAGGAGGGCGTGTGTTTTACAACGTAAATCAATCAGAAAAGTCTTCCAGAAAATCGAATGCCACTGGAACAGTTTGTATAGTAGAGATGAGCCCGTGGTATTAAATACAGACCACCCACCCCAAATTTAGGGTCATTGGAGTATTTCCCTGACATACATGATGATTCCTCTCTCTGTTCCTAACAGAAGACAGAAGCACAGGAAGTGTCTGTGGCTCCGATATTAAGACGAGTTTCAGAAAGTTTCCCTTTGCTCTTCTACTGAATATTCCTTATGTCAGTAGGACCTGGAGATGCGATAGGAAGGCCAGGAAAACCCTGACATTTTCGTGCTCTGTTCAGATTCAGGGGATTCCGTTATCGTTTAAGCTAGTGATTCTGCGCTAATATTCAAATGAGAAACTGCAGTTGTCTGTTCATTCACAAATAATTTGAGTCCACAGCAACCATCAGTCTCTTTTTCCTGCCGAATTGCTCTGGCCAAAACCTCCAGGACTATGTTGAATAAGAGTGGTGAAAGTGGGCACCCTTGTCTTGTTCCTGTTCTGAGAGGGATGGGTTTCAGTTTTTGTCCGTTGACTATGATGTCGGCTGTGGGTTTGTCATATATGGCCTTTATTATGTTGAGGTACTTTCCTTCTATACCTATTTTATTGAGAGTTTTTATCATAAACGGATGTGGGATCTTGTTGAATGCTTTCTCTGCATCTATTGAGATGGTCATGTGGTTTTTGTTTCTCGTTTTGTTAATGTAATGAATCATGTTGATTGACTTGCAAATGTTGAACCTTCCCTGTGTCCCTGGTATAAATCCCACTTGATCATGGTGTATAATCTTTTTGATGTATTGCTGTATTCAGTTTGCCAAAATTTTGTTGAGGATTTTTGCGTCTATGTTCATCAGTGATATCGGCCTGTAGTTTTCCTTCTTTGTGTTGTCCTTGTCAGGTTTGTGGATCAGAGTGATGTTGGCTTCATAGAATGTATTTGGGAGTGCTCCATCTTCCTCTATTTTCTGGAACAGTTTGAGAAGGAT
>NW_025794941.1:3643-5384 GCF_021613505.1 Equus quagga
CCTCCACGTGTTCTCTTTCTCACAGTTGGTCTTGCCTTCCCCCTCCCACCCACTCTGGGCCCCCAGAGCCTCAAGTCTTGCCTGAACCTGCAGAAAGATGGCCCTTCGAGTCCTAGAGGAATTCGCTGGTGACATCATCGGGCATCCCTTTTTCAGTGAGAAGTGGGGGTTCACTTAGGGATTGTACTTTTTGATCAACATGTTAATTTTTCTGACCTGCTGGACAGGTAGTGCTTAGATGTCCGATTTGATAGTTGTTACACTGCCACACATACACACACCTACGGGGAGGTACTCTTTTACTTGACAGTAAGGTAAGCTTACTGACACCAAAAGAATTAAGGTAGATGTTGTTCTTACTAGCTTAATATGATGACTGTGTTCTCGGTTTATGAATCTGTGCGATCACAGAAGAATTTGCTTCAGAGTAACTCTCTTAGCAGGCACCAAAATGATCTTCAATGTCTTTCTCAACAGTTAAAACAACTTTATTCTTCTTAAGTCCAACAAAGACCTTTTTCTGGAGCTGGGACTCCTAATTGGGACTCTTGGCTAGGGTATGACTGTGACCAGAGTCCCACGTTGAGGCTCTCGCACACAAGAGCTCTGGACTCCGGGCCTCCTCACAGCCAGCTGCCCAGGTCAGGGACTGACTTGACTCAGGCCTCACGCGTGTTCCCTGAATTGGCCTGCCTCCCACCTCAGAGAAAGGATGAGGAGGGCGTGTGTTTTACAACGTAAATCAATCAGAAAAGTCTTCCAGAAAATCGAATGCCGCTGGAACAGTTTGTATAGTAGAGATGAGCCCGTGGTATCAAAGACAGACCGCCCACCCCAAATTTAGGGTCATTGGAGTATTTCCCTGACATACGTGATGATTCCTCTCTCTGTTCCTAACAGAAGACAGAAGCACAGGAAGCATCTGTGGCTCTGATATTAAGACGAGTTTCAGAAAGTTTCCCTTTTCTCTTCTACCGAATATGCCTTATGTCAGTTGGACCTGGAGAAGCGATAGGAAGGCCAGGAATACCCTGACATTTTCATGCTCTGTTTGGATTCAGGGGATTCCGCTATCATTTAAGCTAGTGATTCTGCGCTAATATTCAAATGAGAAACTGAAGCTGTCTGTTCATTCACAAATAATTTGAGTCCACAGCAACCACCAGTTTCTTATTAATTCAAGTGGAAATCCAGTTCATTCAGGGGACCCGCTAGATCGGTGTGGATCTCTGTCTAATTAATGTTCTCTGGAGACGAAGAACAAAGAGCTTGTGACAGGTTAAAGGTCAGGGGTCTCCTGTCCAGATACGTTCTGACAGTGTTTTATTCAATGTGGAGATCCCCGTCCCTCCCACGTCCTCAGCATCTGTGCCGCGTGTTAAGTAACGGACTTTTCCTCAGGAAATGGCTCAAATCCAAGATACGGTGTTAGGTTGACTCTCTCTGCCCTGTTTCACCCTTTCAACCTCTAACCCATGTTGCGTTTCCTCGTGAGATCCTGGAGGTGGGCTCATTTTCACACCTTCACTGCCCTTGATATTTGCTGGGCAGAAAAAATTCAGTTCACCCAAAAACCTTCACAGAGAAGCTCATGGCAGGTTTATTTCTAAGGGGTGAAATTATAAAAATCAAAAAATGCCATCCGGTAGGTAAGCGGTTAAACTCTAGTGGCACTTTGTCTCCTTCCCCTGCGTCCCACCCTAGGCGCACAGCGTCCCACCGTCCGGTGGTGACCCCACGC
>NW_025794942.1:0-5795 GCF_021613505.1 Equus quagga
TTGTTTCTCTCCCCTTCTGCAAGATGGGCTGGCCAGGGCCTCTTGGGGACGGTGCCTGGGAGAGCTCCCAAGTATGGCAGGAAGGAGGTTGGGGCATGGGGGGGGAGCATGCAGCTGCCCATCAGCCTGGACGGGGGTAGGGGAACTTCAACATATTCAGTGAATCTTACTCTTTATTGTGTGTGTTTTGACAACTACCATCTACTTAGAGTCACTTATTCTGTCTTTCAAATACACTTAGATAAGGAGACACAGTTTATTTAAAGGAAAAACATTGAGCAAACAATGGTACAGGTGTTCAAAGATACAGAGTGAGTGACAGATGTGGCAAGGGACCTTGGTGTGACCATGCCCAGGGGATAGCACATGCCGACTTTGGAGTCCTCCCAGCAGGCCCTAAACCTGGGTGGGCAGCACGGTACCCTCATGGCTGGACGCCATGTGGTGGATGCCCCTGTTAGTTTCCTATGGCTGCTGTGACAAATGATGAAAGTTTGGTGGCTTGAAACAACACGAACTTGTCATCTCATGGTCCTGGAGGTCAGAATGGTCTCACTGGACTGAAATCAAGGTGTGGGCAGGCTGGCTCTTTCTGCAGGCTCCAGGGGAGAGTCCATCACTGGCCTTTTTCAGCTTCCAAAAGCCACCTGCATCCCCTGGCTCGTGGCCCCGTCCTCCAGCTTCAAAGGACCCACGGCCAGCGGGATCCTCCTCACACGCCATATCTCCGACCTTCTGCACAGAGTCGCATCTCCTTCTCTCACTCCTGCCCTCCTACCTCTTTCCCTATAAGGAACTTGTGATTGAGTCAGGCCCACTCGAATAATCCATGGTAAATTCCCATCGCACCGTCACCTCTTAGCAACCATCATTCCATCTACAACCTTTATTCCCCTTTGCCGCATAACTGAATATATTCCTGGGTTCCAGGGACCAGGATGTGGACATCTTTGGGGGCCATTATTTTCATCACGGTGCCCTGCATAGGGTCAGGTCCCCTGCATCTTCCTGCATCCCCTCAGGGCCACCTCAGGCTATACTGTCTCAGGTGAGAATTGAAGTGTCCCTGGGCAGCTGCAGACCAGGGAGTAAGACGGTGGGACTGAGAGGCAGGACAGGTCTCTCTGAGCAGGGAGAAGTGTGGGTCCTGGCCTTCTCAGCTTACCCTCCTCTGGCCCCAGGCCTGACCTCTATCTGGGTCTCCGTCCTCCTCCCTTTAGCCCTCTCTTTTACTGATGGAATGTTCCAGAACATTCTGCCCCCACTTACTTGCAGTTATCGCCCTGTCACCCTACAGAATGGAGGCACCAGGCTCTAGAACATGCTGGGTTCCTTGAAGGGGGACCCATCCCTTCTTCCAGCTGAGCCCTCTCTCTGGCTCCCCAGGCAAGGCCAGGGTGGGTCACCACCTGCAGAAACCCCCAGAGGACCCCAGCAGTGCCTCTTGTACTCCCACCCCAGGGCCAGCTGCTCCTGGCCATTTTATAACCTCCCAGAGCTCTTGGTTCTTGAGTTTTTCAGATAGCACTGACTGTGGTAAGACATTCTGTTGGGCGCTGTGACATCATCAGATTTGTCTACATTAAAAAGAAGAAAAATAACTTCTGAAAACAAAACAGGTTTTCCTGCCTGGCCTGCTCTTGAGGCTGGAGGGGGTTTTGCACAGAATGGTCGTCTCCTCTTGCCCTCCCATCAGCGGGTGGCTTGGACTCCAGGCTGTGCTGGCTGGAGTCAGCCCCGTGAGATGGGCAGCATGGTCTAGGGTAGGGGCTGTCTGGTGCCCGGAGCTCAGACACCACAGGAGGTGACCAGTGGCCTCAGGCTCTGGGGGCCCAGCTGAGGAGCTGGGCCCGGCATGCCCGATCACAGCCTATCTTGGTGCCCCCGGCCATCTGGCCGCTGCTCCCCCCGCGGAGCTGCAGCGGGGGCCCTCTCTCCAGTGGGGCGTCTGCACGCCCAGCTGTGCCGCCTCACATGAAGGATTCGTGTGAATGCTGGTCCGGGGGGCCCAGGCCCCCCGCAGCCCTTTCTTGGGGCAGTTTGCACTTTGCAGCTGAATCAATGAGAGGCAGAAATGCCGTGGCAGGGAGTGTTTACTGATTTGACTTTTTGGGGGCTTGAGGATGCTCCGTGTTTGTCCAGGCTCTGTCCTGCCGGGTCCTCTGGGAGCTTTGCAAACAAGAGGCCCCGGAGGGAAGGAGGCCTCCTCTCCCCCGAGTTCTCCGAGTCCCCCCCGCGGGCTGACGGTGGTGCTGGGGGCCAGCAGGGCCTCCCGCCTACTGTTGCTGAGTAAATGCAGGCCGAGCTGAGCAAACCCGTGATCTCGGGGCCCCAAGTGAGTGGGCGCAGAGAGCCCAGCACTTTGAGGCCTCTGGGTTTGGGTGCAGAGGCAACCCAGCGAGACTGGGCAGCAGCCACAGTCAGGTCCAGTGTCACAGGCAGGCTGCTCAGAGTGCTGGAGTGGCCAGGGCTGGTCTCTTCTTCCCTCTGGTCCCAGAGGGTGCTCCTTGCCCTGAGGTGGAGTTCTTGAATTTCAGCAAGTTCTTTGTTAAGACTGCTGACCCACATAGCCTTCGATAAGCATCTATGGAAACAGAGGCAGGTGTCTGTGACGCAAACTTGAGCCAGGACACCCGGGTTATGACGTTTGAGAGGGAACGGGACATTCTTAACAGTCACTCGGGGACAACTGGTGTGACCCAGGATGCCCAGGATGAGCAGGCACCTGAGCGATAGCCTGCACTTCCACTAGAGCTGTCCCCCTGGGCTCCCTTGCCACGTGGGGACTGATTTTTGTTTTGCCTTTGGGGGTCTCTGGCCCCAGGACTCTGTGCTCCTCAAGCAAGGGAGATCTGGGGTTCGACCAGGTGCCTTTCTTCACTTCTTATGAAGCATCCTTCAAGCCCCTTTTCCTCCAGGACCTGGCACAGGCTTTGCAGGAGGGCCTCCCACACCCTCTCTCACGGGCTGACCTCAGAGTTGGAAATAACCCCGGCCCTTGCCCAGCACTTGGGGCCGGAGATGTCAGAGCCCCAGGCTTGCTGTCATTCTGCCCCAACCTCCCTCCTACTCCCCTATCTTGGCTCCCAAAGAAAGAGTGTGTGAGCAGGGAGTAGAGGGAGGGACCCTCCACGCCCTGCCCGGGCTGTGTGCCCTGGAGGAGAACAGCGCTGTCTGGCCCTCTTTTCCCTGACTCCATGAGTCTCCACAGTTGGGCCACAGGGCTCTGCGTCTGCCAACGGTGCCCAAGGGGGATAGAGTTGGAGGGCTCCTGAGTGACATACTGCTGCCCACAGTGTCCAGCCAAAGGCCCTCTCCGTGATGCACTCTGGGAAATGCCTGGCGCACTCTGACCACAACCCAGATGCAAGGCTCATCTTCCTGATGGCCTAGACACACACGCACACACACATACTGGGATGTTCTCCATTCTAATGGGTTCTATTCCATTCTAAATAATTTTATTCTCATTTTATTGATAATAATTATGAAATAAACAATTATTTATAATAAATATGTAGCAAATGTATCACAGATAAAATATGTAATACAATAATATAATTATTATTATTATTTTAACTACTTTTAGAAATTATTATGGCCTGTGGTTTGGACGCCCTGCTCTAGCCCACCTGTCCCCAATCAGGACACCTGCTCCCTGGGACCCTGCTGGTTCAGAGGGGCATGTGCTTGCAAATGGTTAAAGTTCATGTACCCAGGTGGGTGTGCGTGGACATGGATTTCCGATTTCTCTGAAAACTTAATTGGCAATTTTGAGAAGATTCGGTTAAGACGTGTTGGGGTCAAACCATTAAAAAGCCCGGGAAGAATATTGGGGGGATCCGACCAGATCTTCGTTCTCAGGTTGCCTACAAGCGCCTGTGGGTAAGATCCTAGTGCCTCCAGACGCTGCCAGGGCGTGGGCTGCAGATGGGACCTGGGCCGGCATGGCAGGGTCTGCCAATAGATGCGCGTAGGACTTTTTAGGTTGAGATAACATGTCGAAGATGCCCGTGTATCGAATTCACAGCTTCCACTTTTTCACCCACCTTTCCGATGACCCACCATCTGCTGCCCAAACGTACAGCCTCACGGGCCAGTGGCCCCCAGCCATGGTATCAGGTGGCTGTTCAGGACACAAACTGCCTAAGGAAAGGAATGTTACATGTGCTGGTCCTTCTGGTGGGGCAGGATGTTTCAGGGGAAATTACGGAGGTATCCTTACCGGCCTATGCTGCAGGTCTGTGCTGGAGGACCTGGGGGCATGTGGGTGCCGGCCCGAGGGCCCGCTCCTGCGTGTTCCCACCTGACAGCCTCCCTTGAGCCCAGCCTGGGCTTTGAGCCCCGGTGCCTGCCCTCCTCTGTGTGGCTTGGAACATCAGCCGCCCTGTTCCTGGCACCCACTGCACCTTCGCCTCCTCTTGGCCACAGTCGTCGGTTGAAAATCAACTGTTTGTTCCCTCCCCGGACACACTCCCACTCCCCTGAACGATGAGCACTGGGGCTGAGGCCCAGCGGAGGCTCCGGAAGTGTCGCCACTGTTTGGTTGGAACTTCTGGGGCCCTGTGGGGCCACCACCTTCCCCAGCCCTCCAGCCTGTGGCTATTGGGCGTGTCCATCTGCTTTGCCCTTGCCCCACTCACTGACTCAGGCTTCTCTTTGGAGCCTGGGAAGGGGGTGTTGGAGACTAGGAGTGGGAAGCTGAGGGACCCAAGATCTGGGGGTTTTGCTCAAGGAACTGTAGGGGAAGATTCGTCACCCGTCCATTTCCACGGCGCTTCATGAGGCCAGCAAGGAGCCTCTCCAGGCTGCCGCGGGGGACTCAGCCAAAAGCTGTGGCTTGAATCCTGCCTTCTTAGGACACCCTGGGTCCACTCTGGGGTCTCCTCCAGAACAGGAGGCAACACCCCACTGTGAACATGAGTGTGGGACTCAGAGGAAAGAAAGTTCTGGGCAAGGCTAGCATCAAATGCACTAATCAGCTGGGAGTTTCTTGGGGCATCTTAGTTCCCTTAGCTTCTTCTGGGCCCCTGGGAGCCGAGGATGCGTTTTCTGCCCGCTCTAGTCCCGGTGAGCATCTGACACCTGCAGGGGTACGAGATGAACCTGTTTCAGAGCCCTAACCTGAGGCCAGGCAAAGTTGAGACTGGTCTGAGGTTGCTCCTTGTCCCAGAGCCGGCATGTGTGCATGTGTCCATTCATTCCTTTCTTTATTGTTTCATTCATTCACCACTGTTTCCTGAGCCCCTATATGCCAGGCACTGTCCTGGGCCCTGAAGATACAAAAATGAACAAAAAAAACAAAATCCCCATCCACAGAACTTAGGAGTTTGCAGGGAAGACAACAGGGAAGAAGGAATTTCCGTAAAGAGAAGTCAGATTCTGGCAGTCCGATGGCGGGCGAGACGAGGCCTTGGAGAGGAAATGAGCAGCCCAGCCAGGCAGAGGCCCCTGGATCAGAAATCCTAAACTGTGACATCCCAACTGCATGCACCGTGGGCTTCATCATGTCTGCTGTTAGATCTTTTCCTTTGTTCGCCTTAGAATTCGCCTTTTGTCGTGTGAGTCTTTAATCCCTGCCAGGTACACCTTTGTGTGCTGGGTAAGGACCTAGCTTCATTTTCCTCCCCTGTGCGGTGACTGTTTTCCCAGCCCACCTCCCAGTCTCTCCAGCCTGTCCCCAGCAGTTGGCGGTGTCATCTTAGAGGTTGGCTGTGTGTACGAGGTGTGTGATCCCGACTCCTTCTCTGCACCAGTGGCCTGTGGTCTGGGGGACAAGCCCGTGCCGTGCACAC
>NW_025794943.1:0-7233 GCF_021613505.1 Equus quagga
TCATTTGTAAATTGGAACAGTATCTTCTACCCTCTACCTCACATGCACAGTGAGAGGATATAATGAAATGATGTGCATGACAGAGCTCTGGAAACTATATAGCAATTTCTTTACAAATGTAAGGCATCAATGGGTTGTACTGCCTCCACTTCTATGCTTACTCTTTGCTAGATACTGGAATAAATGTATTATATACAACTGCTCCCTTAATCCTCACCATAATTCTGTGAAGCAGCATTGTAATCCCATTTTAAAGATGAGGAGACTGAGACTCAGAGTGTTTAACTTGCCCTGACTTGGACAGTCAATAAGTGACTGAGCTGGAGTTATTTCCTTTTTATGCCTGGATCCCTAATGAGGGGATATTAACAATATATCTAGATATCTAGATCCATAGCTCTATCTATGAATGTTCACATAATATATACATGAAATTTACAGTATCGGCCCAATGTTTAGAGAGAAGCTGCTACTGGGAGATACTTTAGGACCCAAAACATGACAGCTGACTGCACACATGGCTCAACACTGAGTCTTGAGAAGCAGGTAAAGCAGGCCAGTGGTTTCTCTGTGTTTATTAAATTGTGATTCTTGGAATCCCGTGTCAGGATAGAGTGCTTGATAAAAATGCAGATTCTTGAGCCTCTCCTCAGACTTTTGAATGTGGTCCATGAACGCACATTTTTAACAAGCTCTACAAGTGATTTTATTCAAATTAGAGTTTGAGATACATTGCATAAAGTAATGGGCACTCTGGCTCTATCCCTGGTTGTTTTTATTTACAGAATTTTTAAAGTTCTTCTTCTAAATGGAGGAAAAATAACTTCTTTGGGACAATAATGTTTTTATTTCATAATATAAATTACAAAAGAGTACACTAATGTAGCTCGCATGTGTAAAATCTCCCAGCCAGGCAGCCAGGCATTCATAAATGTATTTTGTCCACCAACAGGCCATCAACTCCATTCTCATTTAAACATCAATTAAAAGAAAAGGTATAATTGGCCACAAGATTAATTTCCATCAGGCAAAGAAGCTCCAGCTAGTCACATGTGGGGGCCACTTGCTTGTTAATAGCTCCTTCTGTAAATAAATTACAAGATTAAACCACTGAATCTAAATGAACCATTGGGCAAGTTGTCAGAAGCAAAGACTTTCCCTTTGAGCTTTATAAAGGTTTCTGAAATCATTTCTAATCCACAAGAGGAAAAGTTACTTTTCCTTAGATGACTCATGGTATTTTATTCATATCAAAAACAGATTATAGAGACTTTTGTAGACTACTCATTCAACGTAATGGACTTTCATCAGTACTAAGTTTTTTCTAAAGAACACGGAAGTGATTCATTGCAAAGTAGCCTCAATGGAGTCTCACTTAAGAAAAATGTATCTCAAGGAAACCTCTGAACAGTGTCAAAAATATTAGATTAATAATATATTTAATAATAGAAGCTATTTTGGTAAATAGTTAGTAGGATTGGGGGGTGTTTTAAAAGGCACCCAGGATTTGTTCAATCAGGTGTGGTAAGACATACAGACATGAAAATGACTGTCATGAAGGAAGAAGTTTATACTCACAGATCCCTGGAAACAGGAGGCATGCCACTCCATGCAGTGCCACTCCATGCAAGGCGACTCCTGGAAGCACCATGCTTGGCCAGGAGGCAGAGGAAGCAGGGGAAACTATGTGCAAGAGCCTTTTTGGTGGTTTCTGTGGGAAAAGCAAGGCAAAGCAGGATAAGCAGGCTTAAAATTGGTTAGTTTGAATAATTTCAGTGGACTCTGGAGTGTAGGGGCTGTTTCTAGTTGTCTGGTACCTGACCTTGGGGTGATTAAAGGAGGGAGATAGTGGCTTGCTCAGCATGTGATAGCTTAAAAAAGGAGAAGGTTGAGGGTATGGGCTCAGATTTCGCTCTGTTTGCATATGAAAGGAGCACTCTGGATATTTGCCAACTCTAGGAATTAGCTAATCCTAGGAAGGGGAGACCCTCCAGGGTCAGCAAGGCCCTAATATATCAAAGCAACAGAAAATACAGAAAATAACAAACATGATTAATACAGAGGAAGTTCTTGTGAGGTTGCTATAAAACAGGACAGATTCTTAACTCATACGTTAGATGTACTTGTAGCATGTGTGAGTGGGTGGTTTCCTATATACCAGCACCATTCTGAGGTAATGTGTTAATGTTCTATCATTTCTCAAGGAGTTAAAGGGCACTTTTTAAAACAATAGCTTTACATTCCTAATACCATAACTATTATAATGACATTTTTCATTTAAAGCACGAAAAACATTAAATTCTATAGCAACATTTGGCATCCAGGTTCATCTGTTCTGAAATTCTGTGCGGCCAAACAGAAGTAATAATTAGTTTTTTCCTTGGAACAGCAAAGACTTGAACATCATGAGTTAAGGACAGAGGAGACCTGAGAAAGCTGTAAACCTGAGGAAGTGCGCATCTCAACAGTTGCCACCATGGGCACGGAGGCAAGGGGTGAGCTAAGATTCCATTGGTTTCTTGATGAAAGGAAACCTCTCCCACACAGAGCTAAAGCTGTCCAAAGAACCTCTGAAAAAAGTGGAACTGGGTAAAGGGCCCAGCTGTGGAGTAGAAGGGATCAGAATGTAGACAAAAGGGACAGGAAGGAGGAGTCAGAGAAAGCCTAGAAGGAGGCCTTTGAGCACAGCATTCCCCCATTTTCCAAATGTCCCCATCCAGTCAGAAAGGTGGTTTTCCTTTTACCTTCCTGGAACACTTATGATAGATTTTATGTTCCTTGGAAGTCTGGCTTCTAGTACCACAGAAACTTATGAGGGCGACTGAAGGGCCTCAACATGAAGGGTAGCAGTGGTATAGCATGAGTTGTTTCAGCACTGGTAGTCCGAACAAGGTTACCCACCTGGTTTATGTTTCCAATTTGATGCATTAAAAACCAACAACAACACAGTTGAATATCCCTGAGGGGAGTGTATTAGTTAGGACTCTTTAGGTTACAAGTGACAAATCCAATGCCAAATAGCTTAATCAGAAAACAAAGTCTTAGGGGTTTGCTGGCTTCAGGTACAGACAGACTCAAGGATTAGAATTGTCTTTTCCAAGTCTCACCCTACCTGAAGATGTGGAACTCTGCTAGGCCAGAGCACTCGTGCTTGGAAACCCCAAGGTGCTCACCAGATGAGGATGATCTCTCCTGTAGGTTCTCCTGGGTAAGGACAAAGAGGCAGAATTTTGAAAGTTGACCAGAGAAGCAAATTGCTTGGTGGACACTGGGATCATGAAATCAGGAAGCCCTGATTTTTCTTTTTAAGTTGTCTAATAACTATTTATTGGCCACCTAGTTTGTGTTAGTTACTGAGGACGTAGCAGAGAATAAACCAAGGACAGTCTTTGCCTTCAAGTTGCTCCAAGTCTGGTAAAGGCTAATTGGACGTTAAAATGATAAGAACAGATCCTTTTTTTTATCTTAGCAAGGGGCAAAAACGATTATGGGGAAAGGGAGAGGCTAGATAAGCTTCAGCCATAGGCATTCTGTGAGCCAGGCAATGACAGTGGGGGACCTGACAACATCTCTTGGACGAGTCTGCTGTTCCAGTGAAATTTTCTCTCTCTGCGAATGAACTTGGCTTCTCCATTGTTATAACACCCTTGTGTCTACAAGCCTTGATTTAAGGAAGATCATCCACAGGAATCAATGCCATTAACTCACTGTTGTAATTTGATAACTCAGTCAGCACTGCTAGACCCTGTGGAGAGCTTGCAGTGGAGGGTGAAGGAGATTCATGATCCAAAGACTGGTATGACAGAAGCACTCTCTTGTGAGAGATACGACGGCTAACAGATGTGGCTACAGGACAAGAGGTGCCCTCAGCATATGAGGCATATCAGTAAGGTGACTCTTCACAAGACTCTTAGGAATGCTAAAGATTATTTTTAAATGGTTTTCAGACATAAAATTGTGATAGTCACGTCACTTCTCTGTGCTTTGGCTTGCTCATCAGCAAAATAATTTCCTGGACATCACTAAAAGCTTTGGGCTCCAAAATTTCATGATTCCAGGGAGGCTTCAGGGATGCAATGGAACTTGCATTCATTTGTAGCCAGAAGCTGTGGGTCAGAGAGTATCTTCTACCTGTTCGCTGCATCACTTCAGGCCAGTGGTTCTGAACTAGGGGTGATTTTGTCCCCCAGAGGACATCTGACAATGTCTGGAGACATGTTTGGTGTTACAGTTGGAAGAGGTGGTGCATCTAATGGGTGTATCCATGAATGTTGCTAAACATCGGGCAACGCACAGGACACAGCCCTGCAACAAAAATCATCCAGCCCAATAATACTTAGGTTTGGAAACCCTGCTTTAGACAAGTCAATTTAATCTTGGCTTCTGCCTTTGTTGAATACTGTTTTTTGAGGATAGTAAATGAGATAGCTGTGACAGCACACAGTAAATGATAAAGCGTGGCAACATTTGTGGTCATAAATAAGAGTGTTGCCTTCACAGTGACAGCTTCAGAAAGGGAGGTCTGTAGGTGGGGCAAAGGCAGCTGGGGCACAACAAGGAGGGCAGACCACTGAAATGTTGCCACCTGGGAGGTGTTACAACATATAAAATACTGCTTCCTTGACCCTCTAGTTACTATCCACTTCCCCTCCTTTATTTGTGGCCTCTGGTGGAATTTCCTGGAAGGCACAGCAGACACTGACATCTCTGAGATCCTCTGCTTTAAAGTTAGAGAGATGAGTGTGAATCCTGCTTTACCATTTCTGTGACTTAACTTTTCTGGCACCCAGATTAAGATATGTATAATATTTCCTACTTCATAAGGCTATCCTGAGGCTTCAAAGAAATATTACATGTTAAGCCAGAGCCTGTGATCACAGAACGAATGGGCACCTTCATCACTGTTATTTTCTGCACTCAGTGCTACATGGTCACTTTAAGCATTTTTCCTTTTTAATTTTCTGTCACTCATCTCTTTCTCCACCTGAGCAAAATTTCATCATGACTTTCTTATGAGCAAATCAGTACCTGTTATTCTTCTCTAGTTAAACCCAGTGAGATTAAGATACAAATAATAAAGTTTCAAACAAAGTTACATAAGCAATACAACAAAAATCCCACCTGCTTGCAAAAAAGGGGAAGTTATTATCTACAGGTTGCAGAATTTTGTCGCTTAAAAGGATCCTATAGCTCAGGGATTCCCTGCCTTCTTTTACATCTCCTGAGGAGCTTTTAAAATACAAAATCTAGAACTCTATCTCAGTTCTTTTTTTTTTGAGGAAGATTAGCCCTGAGCTAACTACTGCCAGTACTCCTCTTTTTGCTGAGGAAGCCTGGCCCTGAGCTAACATCCATGCCCATCTTCCTCTACTTTATATGTGAGATGCCTACCACAGCATGGCGTGCCAAGTGGTGCCATGTCGGCACCTGGCATCCACACCGGCGAGTCCTGGGCTGCCAAGAAGCAGAACATGCGAATTTAACTGCTGCGCCACCGGGCCGGCCCCTATCTCAGTTCTTCTGAATCAGAATCTCTGGCATAAGGCCTAGAAGTATGCATTTCCTAAAAGCTCCCTTGGTTCTGAGATGTGTGGTCAGGTTTGGAGACCATTGGTCAGAACTTTACCAGAATGCCATTCAATTTCTTCCAACCCAGAAATTCTATTGTTCTTTGACATTCCCAAAGAAACATCACTGACAATAGTTGCTACTGGGGCTTGTACTATTTGTGGGGTTATATAGTCAAGGCCTAACTGTGACATTAACTTGTGGGATCGACTGGGAAATAAACCACCATATATAACATTCCTTACATGGAAAAAAGTTTGCAAAGTTCCAAATAATAAGCAAAAAATGTAAACTTCTGAAACAAGTTCTTGCTTTATCTTAGGGTTCAGGTAAAACTTAGAAGACTCAGATGATGCTTTCCAAAAAAAGTACAAACATTTTGAAAGGGTGATTGCGATTCATATTTTGCCCACGGGGGGGGGGGTCACGCAAATCAGTACTTCACAGTATTTTCTTGCGATAAATTTGTTTATGTATTTATTCCTAGCGCTTTTTTCTCCCTCCACAAATCCAGGTTATCTTCACAATTTATAACTTGAGTTAAAGAGGTCATTTTTCAAGTTGTCTTTATAAAGATAATTTCAGTCTGGTCTTGTTCTTCTAAACCTTTCATTACTATTCAAATTTTGATGTCTGTGGTAGATTAGAGTTCCTATTTTATTTTCAGAGATTTAATATACTTTCCCCAAACTCATTATTTTACAACTTAAGCATCTGAAACCAAGAGAGATGAGGTAATTTTATTCAGAATCAAAGTTAGTTGCTGATATTCCCAAACTTGAAAAACACGATTTTGGCTTCCTAAAATATCATATTGAAAACATGATGACAATTATTTTTAGTAAAATGTAAACAATAATAATAGCTATCTTTTATTGTCTACCTATTCTGGGCCAAAATGTTATGGTACATGATTCTATTTAATCCCCCCCAAAGCAGCCTGGCAAGGCATATATCATCTTCATTGTCTGGCTGGGATGAGAAAGTTGAGTTCCAGATTTGTTAGTCTGTCACAACTACCACGTGACTTTAGTGAGAAGACCTGGCAGTTGATCCCAAGTCCCTCAGGAGCCAAAGTCCACAAGCGTTCCTCTATACCACAATGCTTTCCTCCCATTTGGCTTTGAAATGAGTTTCTACTCTGGGTATCATATTTATCATCTCAAATTTCTTCCTAAATTACATATTTTATTTCCAAAATAAATATTTACGAACATAAAACTCTATCTTAACAGGAAGCAGAGAATTAAAAATCACACAATCACCATGAAAGCTTCTGGTGATCTTCCTAAGGGAAAGAGAAGCTGTGGTTTGCAAGGGCTCATGCAGGGACCCCTTACCAGCAGTTTGCGGGTCTCTGGACCACAGGAGGGTGGGGAAGGCACTGGGACGGCAGAGCACAAAAATAAGCATTTGAAATCCCTTCATGAGCAAGTGTAATTGGAATAATTTGGGTTCATTAAATAATCTATAACATTCCCTTTATAAACGCCTTGTCCAGCCACTAAAAAGTCAGAAGAAGCCATGCAACTTTGCCACCACTAGATGACAGCGTTGGCTATGAAATGGAACTGCCCACTCTCAAGAGAACTCTAATGTTAATCAAGAGATTAAACACATGACTCCTGACAAGGAACTTGTGTTTTCCTTGGAAGAGACAAGACC
>NW_025794944.1:0-4500 GCF_021613505.1 Equus quagga
GGCAAAGATATTACTTCATTAGGGGCTTTTTTCTTTTTTTTTTTTTTTCCTTTTTTTTTTTTTCTCCCTCTTTCTAAATTAGAGAAATTTTAATGACTTTCTCGTATTTATTGCTTCCATATGGAAGTAGGGGATCTTTTCTCACAAATGGAAATGAGACCCCGAAATTACCGCCCATGGGGCCAGGCGAGAGAGGGAGAGAGGACGGCATGTGTTGGCTCGGGGACGGGGACGGGGTGGGGGGTCCGCCTGCCTCCTCGAATTACCGTGAACCGGGCCGTCCATTGCGCAGACGCCCTAATAGGCCCGGCTTTGAAAGGCGCTCCCCTGAAATTTATTTGGGGCCCCGCCGACAACCCCCCCCCCGTCCATCCCCGCGGCGGCCGACGAGCTCTGATAATATTAAACAGCTGGTGCAGCCCGGCGGGCTCCCCGGGGGCGGAGGGGGGCCGGGCTGCGTGGGACCTCTGACCCCGGGACCCCGGGAATGCCCCGTTCTGAGGAAAAACACCTGTTGGCCTGGGCGACCCCAGAGGCCGCGCGGGGAGGCGGGGACGCAGCTGGGCAGACGCGGCCCCGCACAGGTGCTTCCGCCAGCAAAGGTCCTGGGGCCACGAGGAGGAGGCAGGGACCCCGCAGCTGGCCCCGGGGGTGGGTGGGGGGGTGACGGGGACGCCCCCTGTGTGCGCATGTTTGCATAGGGAGGATAGCTGTCACCTCCATCCTTGTCCTTGGCCGTCATCTCGTTGTTTCGGGGCCTTCTCGTGCAAAGGCCCTGTGGTCCCCCCACGGCGGCCTCCCTCCGCCGTTTCCCCCGCCGGCCTGGCCCGGGTCCCCACATCCCATCCCTCACGGTTGTCAGCAGGCCCCGCTCGTGAAAGGCCCATATTTAATCTCCCCCTTTATGGATGGGGTGTCGACCCGGACACGGGACGCCGGGCCTGCCGGGTAAGCCGCCTAAATCCTTCCGTTAATTTCTTCCTCCAGCCGTTTCGGGGTCACCCCCGCACTCGCGCCTGCGTCCCCGCGCTCACCCGGGGCTGTCATCACCACCGCCGCCGCCTCCCCCCGGAGTTGGGGTCCCCTCGGTGGCCCCCCCCCCTTGGCCACCCTCCTGCTTCCGGCCTCCTCCGGGGGCCCCCCCCCGGCGGGCTCACCTATGAAACAGCCCATTTGGGGCCATTTAGAAAAACCCACTGAAAGGGATGGAGGTTGGGGGGTGGCGGGGGGTGGCCGCGTCTACACTCTGGGAATCCGACTCGACTTGGCAGAGCCTTCAGATGCCACCGGGTCCCCATCCCTCGGGCTCGGCCAGGCCCCCGTGTGTCCCAGACGGGAAAGGTCAGCTCCACCCGCCCCGCTCCCAGACCCTCATGAATGCAACCAACTTCTTGGGAGGAAAAAAAAAAAATCTTGCCCAACCCGGTGACACCAGCCATTGGCCTGCACCCCCCGCCACATCTGAAACCCATCACCGGAGCCCATTAGGGTTTTTGCAAGCCGCATGCAGGCTGCGTATAATAAGCAGCCATTCATCCCTCTGGATTTTTTTTTTTTTTTAGGGAGGGTGAGGGGGAGGCGGGGAAGGTTTTTAAGCAATTTGCAATCCGTTTCCAAGATGACGGAGGTGGAAGCGAGGGCAACACCACCAGCACCACCACCACCGGCGCTGCGCTCGCTCGGGGCTCGTCAGGAGCGGAAACCCGATTACCCGGCCGCCCGCGCCACTCATCGCTTCGCATCAGGCAGCCCCGCGGATCCGCTGCCAGCTCCCATCACGGCCGCCGCGCGCTGACGCGGCCCCGTCGGTTCCACTTAACGGGGGAGCCTGTCAGCTTGTCACGGCTTTTTAAGGCCGGCGGTGGAGACGACCCGCGCCAACCCGCCCCCCTCCGCCCGCTCCCCAGGCGTCCAGGCCTCACGGGACGGCAGGCGCGCGGCCCCGCGAATACGGGGGTGGGAGGGGGCGCATTTTCTTGTTTAGGATGACCCCCCCCAGGGGGGGGGGGTGGATTTTTTTTAGGATGACCCCCCAGGGTTGGGAGTTGGATCTTTTTTTAGGATGACCTCCCACGATCGGGGGCTGCAAAAGGACCAGAGCCCCCTGCCTTGTGGAGAAACTCCACACGCTTCTCCCTCTCTCTCTCTTTCTCTCTCTCTCCCTCGGCAAAAAAAAAAAAAAAAAAACCAATTCCAGGGCACCCGGATAATAAAAGGGCACGTTTCCTATTTAGGAAACTGTGCTTATCTCGCTGGCCGGCCAGGCTGTGCGTGTCAAGAGGACCGGGCCCCCCCTCTTCGGAATCGTCAACTGGCCGGCAGAAAACAGATAGGGAGCTTTTTTTTTTTTTTTTTGAGGAAGATTAGCCCTGAGGTAACATCTGCCAATCCTCCTTTTTTTGCTGAGGAAGACTGGCTCTGAACTAACTTCCGTGCCCATGTTCCTCTACTTTCTATGTGGGACGCCTGCCACAGCATGGCTTGATGAGCGGTGCCATGTCCACACCCGGAATCCGAACCCGCGAACCTCGGGACGCGAAAGCGGAATGTGCGCACTTAACCGCTGTGCCACCGGGCCGGCCCCCCGGAGCTGTTAATTAATGCAGCTCGCGGGACGGGGGCGTGGAGGGAACCCAGGGCCCTCTCCCCCTGGTCCGGCCTGCATCCGGGGCGTGCGCACAGGGTGTCGGCTCGGAACGCCCATCCGGCTGCGCCCCCCGGACCCCTCGCCGCCAAGTTTCACTCGCCGTTTTACAAATTGAAGATAGACTCGGCTGCAGTTTGGGGGTGTTCACGAGGCTCCGGGCCGGGGTGGGGGGGTCCGAGCCGGGCCGTCTCCCCGTGAATCGGTCCTTTCTTTTCCCGGCGGCCGGCAGACACCAGGGAATAAAATGAAACGACGCGGCCCTGAGATCTTCCCCGTTTCCACCTGGCGCCTGCTGGGCTCACCACCAGAAACGGAGAAAAACGGCCTCTCTGGGCTGGCGGACAGATCGGTCCTCGTGCGCCCTGCGTCCCCAAATTGGTTTTTTTTTGGGGGGGGGCAACATAAATACATTTCTTTATTTTTTCCAAAACCAGGCCCACGTGGTAAACCTACGGACTTTGCCCGTTCTCCTAATTAATTTAATGGGAACGATATAAAAATCTTGGAAGGTGTCATTTGCTTTCTTTTTTTGTGCGTGTGAAGAGAGGCAGCTAGGCAGCCTGCTTGTGTGAAATCGCACACAATTTCCTCTCCCGGGAAGGGGTCCCGGGGTCCCATTGTTGCAGGGGTTGCAGGTGTGAGAAAGTCTGGAAAAGCAAGGCTGGTGGGGTGGGCGTCAGTTTTTAGGGCACCCCCGAGAGACAGCCCAACCTTAATGGGTTAAAGCAAAAGGGAAGGCGTTGGCTTCTGTAATGCAAAGCTCACTAAGTCAGCTTCAGGAGTGGCTTGATCAAGGTGCTTAGTAAGAACACAGGTGCCTGCTTTCTCCCCTCCCCAAATCTTTCTGCTAAACTCGTCGGGAACGAGGGTTTTCAAACAGCTCCCCCCTCATGGGAGCAAAAAGGCTGCACAGCTCTCGACCCAAAGCCGGATAACACCTGTCTGCACCTTTCCGGGCTGGTGTGAACAACACCGCTATGAATGTTCACGTGCAAATTTTTTTTTTTCCAAACACCTTTTTCTCCAAATTCCAGGACGCTTCAAGCGTGAGAACGTCTGCCGTTTCCAACGCGCCCATCTTTCTCAGATTTCCCCTTCCAGGTAAGACGCGGCTCGTTCTGGTCGGCACGTTTTTCGGGTTCCCGTTCCTGCGGGCTGTCCCTCCGTCTTACTGATGGCCCAGCAGACGGCCGGTTCTTCAGGAGACAAATCTTTCTCTTCCACAAGTGACCCCAGCCCGTCCCCTGCCGCCGCCTGCCCCGTGGGGACTCCAAAATCCCTTCCTGTTTGTTTAATTGAGATGCAATTTACACCCCACAAAGCCGGCCGTTTTAAAATACACAATTCAGTGGTGTTTGGCTCCTTCACAATGTCATGCATTCGCCTCTCTCTGGATCCAGAACATTCTCATCCCCCCAAAAGGAGACTTTGCCCCGATCAAGAGTCACTTGCTATCCCCCAGCCCCCAGCCCCTGGTGCCAATAACCCCCTTTCTGTCTGTAGATTTGTGGGTTCTGGACATTTCCTATCCATGGGATCACATGCTGTGTGTCTTTTTGTGTCTGGCTTCTGTCTCTGAGCGTCGTGCATTCAAGGTCCATCCACGTGTAGCTGTTTCAGGGCTTCACTCCTGTTCAGGGCTGCATAATTTTCCACTGTGTGCATGGACCACATTGCATTTATCCATCCATCCAGCAACAGACACTTGGGCCCCAGATAATGCTCTCTGTGCCCAAAAGAAGCAGCACTAGGGTCCCCTTCTGGGTGCCCCCCGCTTTCTAACCTGCAGCCCCCCAGGTGGGCCAGCCAGTGATCCGGTGCCGGCAAAAATCTTCACCTCCCACCTAGCACCC
>NW_025794945.1:0-1777 GCF_021613505.1 Equus quagga
CAGGGGCAGGGAGAGGGGAGAGCGGGGTGGATGGACGGGTCCACTGAAATCATTCTCCTGTGATCTTCTCTTAGATAAGAATGCCACCTCTGTGCAACGAGGCTCGGTAGTTTGCCCTGGACACGTATTTAAGCGTGGTGGACAGTAAGTGTCTGGGTCAGGGGCCACATGGTCCATTTTTGCCACCATGAGGTGTCCAGAATGTAGGATGCCACCTCTGCTGGGACAGCACATGTCTTCCTCTGGGAGAATTGAGGTTATCCCCAGCACCTGCCCTCGGTGGTGGTCCCCTGAGGTGCTCAGTGATCTGCTGTGGCCCCGGATCTGTTGACAGCAGGCTGCAGGAGCTGGTGTCCCCTGGGAGGGTATCTTTGCTCCAGGCAGCCTTTCAAGGCTGAACCAACATACCCTGTACATTCAGAAGAGCCAGGATGGTGACTGTATGATCCTCCCTGGTCATTTAGCCCATGGCCGAAAGGGCCTCTGGCCCCGTACAAGGCTCCTCACTGTCTGGTCAGCCTTCAGTGCAGAGCTTGACCTTATAGTGTTTGGGGTGAAGTCTCCTTACCGTGCTGTCTACTCTCTGGTGGCCCTACGGCCTGATATTCATGGTCATTGCAATGCGGACACCTGTGGGCTGTGGTGTGAGCCAAGGGCAGGGAGAAGTGGAGAGATGGATGGGTTCCTGTCCACGTATCAGTGCCATCCGAGCTGGTGGTCACAATCTGCCCTTTCTGTACTTTAGGGAGGTCAGCATTCAAAGCAGCCAGGACAATGGCACTTTCTACGAGAGACCAATGACACTCGTCAGCATCACTTGTGTGAGTGTCAGGGTGGGGCCGCACCCTCCGTCCCGGGCTGTCCAGAACCCCCGCACTGGAGGGAGAGACACCCTGGGGAGGCAGGAGAGGGCAACAACGATCCCAGGCAGGCCCACCAAGTAGCTTGTGCAGACAGGCATCTGGGGCAGCATCCCACAGGCAGCCTGGGCCCTTAGCCCTTCCTTGGGGACACATTCCACCCTCATGTGTGGCAAGGGCCCTGGGGGTGCTTCTATAAGAGTACTAGGGGGGCAGCCAGCCGGCCAGGCCTTGCAGAACCTCTGCTCTTTGTGAACCAAGTGTCATGAAGGCGTGTGGAAGGGACCAATTAGAGCTCGACTCCAACTCCAGAGATGGTGCTAAGGCTCTACCAACCCTGTCTCCCACCGGCTACCTCCCTGGCCTGGGGCTAGTGGTGGGACATCAGGGCTGCATCCTGGCTTCCAGCTGGGGCAAGCAGGAGATGCTGAAGGATGTGTGCTAGGAGCCAGGTCCAGGACCTCTGGGGCTCCCGGGCCCTCCAAATCGGGGTCCCAGGCACAAGGGATCTGGAGGGTGGCACCTGTGGCCGTGCACAGCAGGGTGTGTTTCCCCTGCATTCGTGCCCAAGCAGCTGGCACAGCTCTGAACCCACTCAGGACCATCACAGCCCTGCCCCACGTGGCTGGAGGAGCAGCCGCCATCATTTGGCTGATGTCTTTAGCCTGCCTCCTGCCTCTCCTCCTCTCTCCTGCTCCTCAGGGCCCCCTGTGCTAACACTCTCACCCCTGCAGGGAGGGTCTCTCCTCTTTTGGTGGGGAAGAAGTCAGGGCTGTGGGGTGGGCCCGGGCTCAGCTCAGGGAGAGGCACCTGGGAAGGGGGGCTGCTCCCAGGAACCCACTTCTCCGAGCTTCTCATCATCCAGGCACCTTAGCCAGGGGCAGCAGGCTTGGGTGACAGAGAGTCAGGCTGGAGGG
>NW_025794945.1:1949-3097 GCF_021613505.1 Equus quagga
CCACGACAGCCGCCCTGCACAGGCGCGTGCAGGAGGAGCTCAGGAGCAGCCGCAGCTCCCTGTGGGCCTGGGCTTCGCCTCCCTCCAGTGCCCGTTTGCGTGCACGGCCCTCTCTTCCCGCTTCCCTCTCTGCCTCTCCAAGAGCAGAGCCCTGGTCGGGGCAGGGCTGTGCAGCGTGCGATCCACGGGGGCAGCGCACTTTCCCGTGGTCGTGCAGACCAGGAGCAGAGCTCCCGTGTCTTAGGCCCCCACGTGGACCTCGCCTGACCTGGACCTCAGTGAATGCTCTCAGCCTCACCACTGCCTGCCCAGGGCCTCGTTACGGAGGTGGACAGAGGCTCAGAGAGACTGAGTCGCCTTGCCCAGGATTGCAGAGCCAGACAGTGGGGGGAGAGGCGATGGGAGCTGGACCCAGGGCTCCTGCCCCTGCTCTAGCACCCCCACCTCCATGGGCTCAGCAGACCCTCCTCACCCCTCAGGGTCTCTCTAGCCCTCTGTGGTCTTCACAACACCCTCATACTGTCAGCAGAGGCGTGCAGTGAGGCAGGGTTTGGTCACAGCATGGAAGGTTCCAGTAGACCTTGACAGGGCTCTGGGGCACAGACTCTCAGCAGAGCCACTGGTGGGGTCTGGCCCAAGGCTCCACAGTGGCTCTGTGTGTACCGGCCAGGCCTCCTAGTCCTGCTGTGGTCCCTCAGGGAGGGACAACCCGAGGAGAAGTGGGAGCTGGCAGATGAGTATTTCTGGTGTGGGAAGCCAGGTGGTGGGCGCGTGGGAAGAAGCCACTAAGACCCACCCCAGGCCACTACCATGTGTGCTTTCTGTAGCCAGATGCCACGACAGTACCAAAGGAAACCTCAATACCCACGACTGTCACACAGAAGACCACAGTGCTCACCACTGTCACACAGAAGAAAACCACAGTGACCACGACTGTAACACAGGAGGCCCCCGTGCCCACGGTTGTCACACAGAAAGAGACCCCGGTGCCCACGACTGTCACACAGAAAGAGACCCCGGTGCCCACGACTGTCACACAGAAGGCGTCCCCGGTGCCCACGACTGTCACACAGAAGGCGACCCCGGTGCCCACGGTTGTCACGCAAAAGGAGACCCCGGTGCCCACGGTTGTCACACAGAAGGAGACC
>NW_025794946.1:0-5699 GCF_021613505.1 Equus quagga
GAGAGTTCTTTATATATTAAGGATATTAAGCCTTTGTCAGATATATGACTTGCAAATATTTTTTCCCAGTTAGTGGGTTGTTTTTTTGTTTCAATCCTGTTTTCATTTGCCTTGAAGAAGCTCTTTAATCTGATGAAGTCCCATTTGTTTATTCTTTCTATTGTTTCCCTTCTCTGAGAAGGCATGATGTCCGAAAAGATCCTTTTAATACTGATGTCAAAGAGTGTACTGCCTACGTTTTCTTCCAGAAGCCTTATGGTTTCAGGTCTCACCTTTAGGTCTTTAATCCATTTTGAGTTTATTTTGGTGAATGGTGAAAAAGAATGGTCAATTTTCATTCTTTTCCATGTGGCTTTCCAGTTTTCCCAGCACCATTTGTTGAAAAGACTTTCTTTTCTCCATTGTATGCCCTCAGCTCCTTTGTCAAAGATAAGCTGTCCATAGATGTGTGGTTTTATTTCTGGGCTTTCAATTTTGTTCCATTGATCTGTGCACCTGTTTTTGTACCAGTACCATGCTGTTTTGATTACTGTAGCTTTGTAGTATGTTTTGAAGTCAGGGATTGTGATGCCTCCCGTTTTGTTCTTTTTTTCCCAGGATTGCTTTAGCAATTCGGGGTCTTTTGTTGCCCCATATGAATTTTAGCATTCTTTGTTCTAATTCTGTAAAGAATGTCATCAACAGACGAATGGATAAAGAAGATGTGGTACATATATACAATGGAATACTACTCAGCTGCAAAACAGAACAAAATCATTCCATTTGCAGTAACATGGATGGACCTTGAGAGAATTATGTTAAGTGAAATAAGCCAGCAAGAGAAAGATAATCTGTGTATGACTCCACTCACATGAGGAATTTAAAACTATGGACCAAGAACAGTTTAGTGGATACCAGGGGAAAGGTGGGGTGGGGGGTGGGCACAAAGGGTGAAGTGGTGCACCTACAACATGACTGACAAACATTAATGTACAATTGAAATTTCACAAGATTGTAACCTATCAATAACTCAATAAAAAAAAAAAAGAGGAAGACTGGCAACAGAGGTTAGATCAGGGCCAATCTTCCTCATCAAAAAAAAAAAAAAAAAGAAGGAGGAGAAGAAGTTCTGATACATGTTACAACATGAATGAAGCTTGAAAAACTTACGCTAAGTGAATAAGCCAGACCTGACAAAAGACCACATACCGTATGATTCGATTTATATGAAATATCCAGAACAGGCAAATCTATAGAGCCAGAAAGTAGAATAAAGGTTACCAGAGACTGGGGGGAGAAGGAAATGGGAGGTTAGTGTTTAAACGGGTACAGAGCTTCTGTTTGGGATGATGAGAAAGTTCTGGAAATGGATAATAATGATGGTTGCACAACACTGTGTACTTAATGCCACTAAATTGTACACATAAACTTAAAATCATAAATTTATGTTTATTTACCAAAATATTTTAAATTGCCCAAAACTAAAACTAACACTTAGGCAACCGTGGGATTTTTATATTTTGTGGAGATTATATTATTAAACAATACATACTTTTTTTGCAGTGTCTAAAAAAACAAAACAAAACAAAAAAGAATATTGCAAATATCTTCTCCCAGTCTGTGACTTGCCTTTTCACTTTCTTATGGTAATTTTTGATGAGCAGAAGTTTTTAATTTTGATGAAATCTAATTTCTTTATTTTTTCTTTTATTGTTAAGGCATCTTACTCTAAGACGTCTCTCCAACCTCAAGATTGTGGATATATTTTCCTACGTTTTCTTCTAGAAGCTTTAATGTTTCCATTTTCAGCTTTTAAATCTATGATTCAGCTCCTGACCTCAGCACAATAGTTAACCCCTATAGAATCCATGGCTTGCAGACCACCAACACAGCCTTCCAGAAATTTTTATAAACTTTGACGTAAAAACATTCACAATAGTTTCCTGCCCTGCTTTTTGATGACTACAGATCCTTGTGCTTCCATCTCTCATTCCTTTTTGTTTTGCCTTCTCTCCTCTTCTCACCCCTACAGCTGAGAAAACCAGAAACACCTATAACTGAGAAGAAGAAAGACCTGGTCAGTGTGTGCTCAAATGCACAGGATCTGGTTTATAAATCTGGTTCAGCCCTCGTGTGGCCTTGGACAAGTAACTTAACCCTTATGTGCCTCAAGTCTTTCTTCTGTAAAATGGGGCTAATAAGAGTAGTCTACTTCATTCTGTTGTTGTTAGCTGTGCCTGAATTTAGTGGCTACTTGATCAATAATGTTATAATCAGTTGAACCATCACCTTCATTGTCATCATCCTATTTATTTTTGAAAATCACTGTGCTGATATTTTGCACCTTAAACTAGTTTTGCCTCTTCTAGAAATTCTTGTAAATGGAATCATGCAGTATGCACGCTGTTGTTCTGCATGATGTCCTGAGTTTTATTCATATTGTTAAGTATATCAAAAGTTCATTCCTTTTCATCACTGAGTAGTATTCCATTGCATGGATATACCACAATTTGTTTCCTAGTGTCCTGATAATGGATATTTTGGGTTGTTTCTAGTTTGGGCTATTGTGAATAAAAATGCTATGAACATTCTTGTTACAATTTTTTTATATGGACTTATGTTTTCAGTTCTCTTGGAAGAATATCTAGGTGAAGAATATCTGAGGACAAAGGGATGTTTATGTAAATTTATGTTTAAATGTATAAGAAACTATTGAACCAAAGTGGTTACAACATTTTACATTCCCACCAAAAATGCAAGAGAATTCTGGTTGTTCCACATCTTTACTAAGATTTGGTGTTTTCAGACTTTATAATTTTAGTCATGCTATTGGGTGGAGTGGTTTTAATGTAACCAACACAATTTTAATATCTATTTCCCTGACAACAAGTGATATTGAGCACTCTTTTATGTACTTACTGGCCATTAGTATATCTTCCTCTCTGAAGTGTCTGTTTCAGCTTTTGCCCATTTTTAAAAAACGGGTGTTTCAGTTTTTAATATTGAATTGCAGGAGTTCATTATACATTCTGGAGACAGGATCTTTGTCAGATACGTTTTGTGAATATTTTCTCCCAGTCTGTGACTTGCCCTTTCACTTACTTAATGATATCTTTTGGTGAGAAGACATTTTTAATATTGTTAAAACTAATTTATCATTTTTCTTTTTTAGTTATTTCTTTCTGCGTCATATTTAGGAAATCTTTGCTTACCACCACGTCATAAAGATATTTTCATGCATTTTATTCTAAAATTTTATAGTTTTAGTTTGTATGGTTTCATCTATGATCCAACTCAAATTAGCTTTTGTTATATTATGAGGTAGGGATTGCAGTTTTTTTTTACTACGTAGACATCCAGTTGTTCTAGCATGATTTGTTGAAGTCATCCTCCTTTCCCTACTCCTTCAGCAATTCCTTAATTGCTTTAGTGCCTTTTTTGAGAATAATTTGACCATATAAAGTGGGTCTGTTTTAGGTGTCTCAACTCAGTTCCATTTGTCTACACATGTATCCTTTTGCTACTCCCCCAGTCTCTTGTTCACAGTAATAAACAGCTTAAGAGTAAGTCTTAAAGTCTTCCAGGTTCGACTTTTTTCACACAGCTCAGTAAATTTTGAAATGTGTACATACCGAAGGAGCCACGACACAAATCAAAAAACGCTGTCATTTAATCCCTCTCATTTCATTGTCGGACACATGTCATCACATCTCATGGTTGACCTCTTAGCCAAAGATCCTCTATTTCAACTTTTGGGGAAATTAAATCTCCAGTTATCTTCAGAGCTGGTTGAGAGAGAAAATGTCTGCAACACTCAACAATGAATCTAGATTTTCCTTGGGAAAAAAGTTCATGTTCCAGGTCTTTGGCTATAGAAAAATTTTCTTTTCTATTACTTATGACTGTGAATACGATGTTTGATTTTCAATTTTCCATTCTTTATAAGGAGACAGAGTCTCGTGGAGGGCCCCTAACTTACTGGGTTGATTGTTGAGGGTGGGGTTGCAAATTGGAGGCTGAAGAAGAACTGTATGGAAAAGATGCTGAGGAGATGGGAGGAAAGGTGTAGGGTAGATTTTAGGGTCTTGCAGCGATTGTCAGATTTTGTAAAAGGAGGAGTTATATGTTTCCTATCCAAGAAAGAAAACCTTTGGTGGAAACAACTAATATTTAAAGGCCATTTTATGAGGTTTTGTCATTTTTACATCATCTTTCTTTCTGAGTTTTGCAAAAATGGGCATAAGGCGGACTTCATGTGTTTGTTATACAACTTTTGGAATGTGTATTTAAATTAAAAACTATTAAAATTAAAATATTCATCATGAACATCCTAGATTCATCCTAAGTTCCACCAACAGTGCTCTTAAAATAAAATGGGCCCAACCTAAGGGTCAAATCTACCTGGTTGAAGTGCCGCTCCTGGGTGTGTGTCATTCTTACCAGTAGGTGCCTTCTCTAGTGTAGTGGTTTTCATATTTCCTCCACACCTGAAGGTCCTCTTTCAAAACTCATCAGAAACCGTCTCCTTTGCTCAAAGATTTTAAAGTAATCTTAGTTCAAGTAAGTGCGGTAAAAATGAACATCGGTTGCATCCTTAGAACCCATAAAAAGCCTAGAGAGAGATGTTTAAGTGCTGCCCAACGGGGAGGAAGAGGAGTTGCTTACTGACTGGTAATCAGGTTAAGTTTGTGTGCTTTGGCTGCAAGTGGAGAAGGGAATTCGACTCACCTTCACCAGCGACGGGAGGACCGGGTCCCAGACGACGCCGACTTGATCTTCATAGTACTTTCAGATGAGGAAATCTCACAGGATTTCTTCCTTTCCCTTTGCTCTGTTTCTACCTCTCCCTTTCTGTCTCTTCAAGATCGTTTTTTGATCCTTACTGGACAGGACTTGGGGAAGCCGACCTTCTCCTACCGCTCTCTCCCTGCCTGCGCGTGCTCGCCGCTCAATCTAACGCGGACGTTACTGCCGGCGGCTGAGAACCGGGGGGCGGAGCACAGCGGTGCCGGAACCCGCAAACGCGCCGTCCGCGCCCGCGCGCCCCGCGGGCTCGGGTCAAACTGCATCAACGCCTCTCGACGCTTCTGTGCAGGCGCCGCTGGAGGCGTGTGTGGGGCTCCTGACCCGGCGAGAGGGGCCGCGCTGAGGGGGCTTCGCCACTGGCCCTGGAGGACAGGACCGGAAGAGGCTGATGTTGACGGGCAGAGCCAAAGGAAGTCTCAACGGCGGCCCAACCCCAGGATCCCGAGATTAAAGGTCTCAAACCCTAAAGTCTTAACGGACGAGGGTTGGGAGTTGACTCGATCTCCACGCCTTTATCAGGAGATTCGTTTGCCAAAATCAGAGACTAAGAAAGAGAAAAGATTGTGTGGACTAAAGTCCGCAATTAACCAGAGAGGAAACACGATTTTGTGCCAAATTGGACGTGCGGTGTGAGAGAAAGACCGGCGTCAAGTCTTTTGGCCTGAGCCTGCCATCAACTAAGGTGGGAAAACTGCAGGTGCAGCAGGTTGTAAGGGAAAGATCCAGAATGCAGTTCTGGGGTCCCTCAGCCTTCCTGGAAAGAGTTTTCCATCCATGCGGTCTCGGTTCCCGCATCCCTGAGGGTCCTTTATGATGTTGGGGATCCCAGAGTCTCACCCTGGGCACCTTCCCTCCCGCCCTCTCCTGGCAACTTTTTCCACTCCCCGGCTCCGCCGACCTTCTCTCCACACGTG
>NW_025794947.1:0-8085 GCF_021613505.1 Equus quagga
TCACTTTTATATAATTTCCAATTCTATATTGAATTTTTCATTTTTTTCTTAGCTCATTAAACATAGTAAGCATAGTTATTTTAAAATACCTGCCTGATAATTCTAAAATCTAAAGTTGCAAGATCTAACAGGTAGTCTTCACCACATTTGGCTATTGAGCACTTGAAGTCTGGGTAGCCCAAACTGAGATGTACTGTAGTGTAAAAGTCACACCAGATTTCAAAGATTTAGCATAAAAATGCCTCATTATTATTTTTTAATATTGATAACATGTTGAAATAATAACTGGGGTTAAATAAAAACTTGAGTCATATATACTGAGTTAAAGAAAAGTATTTAGAGATCCCATCAAGATGGTGGCATAGGCAGACCCTGAACTCACCTGCTCCCATGAACACAACCATGTTACAATTATTCTTGGAAAAATTACCCCAGAGAGAGAACAGAAAACCAGATAAAAAGAATCTCCACAACAAGGGACAATCCTGACTGAGGTGGAAGAGGCAGAAATTTCTTCTGGACAGAAAAAAAGCCACCTTTGTGAGCTGTGGAGCTTCACGATGGGCTGGGAGCAAACCTAAGGTGCTCAGCCTTCCCTTGAGGAGCAAGGGACCTGAGCAGGGGCATATTACTGCTATAAGCATCCTTCAGACACAGCACAGCTGAGACAAGTGCCATAGTATCTGCCTTTACTTGCTGTTAACTGCAATGGGGAATACTCCCAGAAAAGCTATAGGACATAAGCAGAATAACACAGCTCTTAAAGGGAACAGACACAAATTCACCCATCTCAGAAAGCAAACTAAAATCACCAGAAAGAAAAGTGTGCAGTCCTTTGGTGAAAAGAGGCTTACCTGGTAGCCTCTGGGTGCATCTCAGTGAGAGGTGAGACCTCTCCAGAGACTGAGACATTGGTGGCAGCCATTGTTGTGACATAGTACAGGTGTGGTGACACAGACGCTGGCAGACTCCATTGGAGTTCTTCTCCTGGTCTGTTAGCCCAGGGGTCTGCCACATCTACCAGAGCACAGATTTAATTCAGCTCAGCCAGGGCAGGGAGCCCACCCTAAGGACTGGCCCCACTCAACAGCAAGCCCTCAGGCTACTTGGCCTGCATTGACTGAGTGCCTCAATCCTCTGCAGGCAGGTGAGTGTGTCTGCCTCTGTGGGGCAGGGACTGCATGAGGAGCAGGTGGAGTGTGTGGGGCACTGGTGGAGTGTGTGGGAGCCTCTGTAGTAGGGTAACTGGGCATGCTCCAGGAGGTCAGGAAGTGTGAAAGGGCCAGGAGTATGTTGACGATGTGTGTGGACCTGTGGAGGGTGGGGCTTATCAGTGGCAGAAGACCTATGCTTCACAAACAGCCTGATAGGGGATCAGCCCTGCTTTCCAAAGACTGGAACAGTTGGGTGCTCCCATGCCTGGGGCCAGCCCCACTTAGCTGCAATCCTGAGAGGGCTGACAACAGCCTTGCAGGCCTGATGCCTACAGCAATTGTAAGTCTTTGAGCCTAGCAACCAGCCACACTGGGTGCCTACTCACTTAACAGAATAACTGCAACAGGAGTGTGCCATTAGACCTTGTAGCCAACTGTGCTGGGGCTCCTGGTACCCAATTTACAAACAGCTGGCTGGGGGGAAATGGCTAGATTCAGTGGGTACCTGCAATAAGAGCAACCCTACCACAGCAGGAGGACACGTGTATCCCACACTGGGGTCATTCCTGGAACATTTGGACTGGTGACAAAAGGGGAGCACACTGCTGGGCCTCAAAAGGCGTCTCTTACATAAGGCCACTTCTTCAAGATTAGCAGACGTAGCAGACTCACATAATACATAGGTATAAGTGCAGAGAAAGAGACAAAATGAGGAGGCAAAGGAATGTGTTCCAAGCAAAGGAACAGGACAAAACCCCAGAAAAAGAACTAAATGAAATGGAAATAAGAAATCTACCTGAACAAAGAGTTCAAACAAAAGTCATAAGGATGCTCACTGATCTTTGGAGAAGATTGAATGAACACAGTGAGAACATCAACAAAGAACTGGAAAATATAAAAAGGAACCAATCAGAAATGAAGAACACAGTACTGGAAATGAAAAGTTCACTAGAGGGACTCAATAGCAGATTAAATGGATCGTTGAGCTGGACCAAAGACTAGAGGAAATCACCCAAGCTGAACAGACAACAGAAAAAAGAATTTAAAAGAATGAGAATGGTCTAAGGAAACTCTGGGACTATATCAAGTGCACTACCATTGGTAATATAGGTGTCCCAGAAGGAGAAGAGAGAGACAAAGAGGCAGAGAAGCTATTTGAAGAAATAATAGCTGAAAAGTTTCCTAACCTAAGGAAGGAAACAGACATCCAAGTACAGGAAGCATAGAGAGCACCAAACAAGATAAACCCAAAGAGGCCCACACCAAGACACATTATAATTAAAATGTCCAAAATGAAAGATAAAGAGAGAATCCTAAAAGCTGCAAGAGAAAGGCAACAAGTGATACAAACAAAGGAAACTCCATAAGGCTATCAGCTGACTTCTCAGCTGAAATCCCACAAGCTAGAAGTGATTGGCACAATACATTTAAAATGCTGAAAAGAAAAAATCTACAGCCAAAAGTACTCTACCTGGCAAGGTTATCATTCAGAAAGGAAGGAGAGATAAAGAGCTTTGCAGACAAGCAAAAGTTAAAGGAATTTATCACCAAGAAACCAGTTCTACAAGAAATGCTAAAGGGACTTCTTTAAGTGGGAAAGAGAAGATCACAAATAGGAATAAGAAAATCATCAAAAAAAAAACCCCAGGCAATAAAATCACTGGCAAAGTCACAAATACAGTAAAGGTAGCAGATGAACCACCTATGAAGATAATATGGAAGTCAAAGGACAGAAGTACTAAAATTACCTATTTCAATGATAAGAGGGTAATGGGTAGACACACACAAAATGATTAGATTAGATATGATTTCAAAACATAAAAAGTGGGAGGAGGGGAGAAAAAGAGTAAAGCTTTTGAAAGAGGCTCATGTGGGGATGAAGAGGTAAACCACAGACTGCTGAGCCTGAGAGATTCTTGATTCTTGTTTGGTGGGTCTTGTGTTTGGGGGTTTTTCCGCACATCAAAGACACCTCAGGTGAGAAAGGAAGGCAGTGCATGGTCCATCTTTCTCATCACCAGGGACCCTGGCCCATGACTTTCCTAGGAGACGTGAGGGGAGTCCTCAGCAAGTGTGGCTCAGGGCCACTTGCACCATGTCTTCATTGAATCGCTTGTCATTCCCTGAGATAGCGTTTCCTGTGTTACAAATGAGGAAATGGATGGAATGAAAGATGAAGCAGCTAACATAGGGAAAGAAGCCAGAATTTCATCCAGATTCCTGATTCCTGCTTCTGTAATTGTGCTCTATAGTCTATATCCATCAACATTTCTTCAGGAGCCTATTCCACCCAACTTGGGGTCTGCTGTGGACCAGGTGTTTGCGTGGGGGTGAGTCAGGAGTAGCCCAGATTCCCACAGAGGCCTGTCCTCCTCCCACCAGGCCATCCTGCCAGGTCTCTACTGCCAGTCTTCTGCCTTCTCCTGTTCTCCCAGTCACTTGCCCACTTCCCCGAGCCTCATGGGTGGGGCTGCCGGACCCTTCCTTGTTGCCTCCTCCCGGGGATTCAACCCAGGCTCCTGTCCCCAGCCCTATGCATGGGAGTCTCTTCCCACACGCAGATCACCTGGGCCCACCAAGATCTTGCCCCACCCAAACCTGGGACCTGCCGAGCCCCTGTGTGTCTCTGATCTTCCACACCACCCAGCACAGGACCCTCCTGCATAGAGACCCTAGGGAATCAGGCCAGAACCTTCTCATCTCCTTTATACCTGGCATTTCACAGAATTTGCTGCTATCCCATGTCCCAGTCCTCAAGTGCACACAAGCCCTGTGCTCTGGCACGGGCCTCCTCCACATTCCCACAGCCTTAGACGCTGGAACTTATGCTCCCTTGGAGCTCATCCTCTCGACATGGAGAACATGTGCAGTAGGAGGCCTTAGTGTATTTTCCTCATTGGAAGGCAAAAAGGCTCATGGATGGGGGAGAGTTGGACTCAGGATCTCCCCAGTCCTCACAGGAGGCAAAGACCCTCCCAGCAGGCAGGGCCCACTGGACCCCAAACTCCCTCTCATTTCTGTTCACAATATCTGCTATCCTCACAAGGTCCAAGATGAGGATGCATTGGGGCTTCACTGTTGGAGATGGGCAGCATTCATAGCAATGAACTGAGTGGAGGTGCAATTAGACTCATAGATTCAGGTATGCTTTCGCCACGGATGGTTGTGCTGTAAAGTGGGCCCCACACACGAGGAAAGCCCTCTCTCAGCTCTTGTTCCTCAAGGGAAGTCATTGATCCCAGAGCATGTCCTAGGATCTGTAGCAAAAGTGATACGGGGACAAATTGTATTCCCAATGCCCACGTGAATGTGGAGCACATGAGTATACAAATCCCTCTCACCAAGTGTGATATGCTTACTGTGGCCTCAGGTGTGAGGACACAGAGGAGGGCAGAGAAGATGATTCATTATCTTGGGGATGTGTGATGGGAAATTTTGTCTGTCAATTTGGAGAACGATTTGGATGAGATGAACATTTAAATTGGTGAACTTGGAGTAAAGGAGATTGTCCTCCACGATGTCAGTAGGTCTTGTCAAATCTGTTGAAGGCCTGGAAGGGACAATATGACTGACGTCCCCTAAGAAGAGGGAATGCCCCATCAGACTGCCTTCAGACTTCATCTGCAGCATTGGCTCCACTGGGCTCCAGGGAGCCAGTCTACACGGCAGATTGTGGACTCGATGGTCTCCGTTATCACATGAGCCCATTCCTTCTCATCAGTCTCTCTCTCTCCACATCAATCCGGTCCTGGGTCTCTGGAGAACTGTGACTAAAACAGCAGGGTAAGGAAGACTTAACGGGAGATGATATTTGTGCTCAGCTCTGAAGTTCCACACGGTCGTGACCAGTGGCAACCAGACTACCTGACAGAGGATAGGCCAGCACAGAAAGCCTGCAAGCACGACGGTGAGGACTGGCTGGTGGGCCAGAGTGGCTGGTGCTTAGGGTATTGGAGAGGAAGAGATTTCAGCAGGTGAAATGCGACTAAGAGGATATGTGGGAAAGCCCTCAGCAGTCACGAGTTTCAAGCAGAAAAGTCACTGGGAACACACTCACAAACACAGACAGACACACACACACACACACAAACACTGTACAGGATGGATCTAAGCTCAGAAGAGCTGCTAAACCCTTTTCTCTGAGTCAGTTCCCTGCCAACTAGCACATCCAAGTGAGGGTCAGGATCTGTAACAGCGAATTTGCACACCCCCATTCCTGGTCTGAGCTGCTTTCATCTCTAGAAGGGCCTCTGCTGACCATGCTGATGAGGTGGAGGAGAGAGAAGCTGAGGAAGGCTGGAGCACAGTGGGTGAGAAGGGAACATCGGGGTAGGACCCGCCTCTAGACAAGGAGCGGGATGTCTACTGTATTTCTTGAGGCATTTACCTTCTTCCATCACATTCTGATAACTAAGTTTTTCTTACATTCCCATTTTCAGGAACAATAGAAACTTTTTTTTTTTTTAGGAAGACTGGCGCTGAGCTAACATCTGCCGCCAATCCTCCTCTTTTTGCTGAGGGTGACTGACCCAGAGTTAATATCCATACCCATCTTCCTCTATTTTATATGTGGGATGCCTGCCACAGTATGGCTTGACAAGTCATGTGTAGGTCTGCACCCGGGACCTGAATCAGTGAATCCCAGGTGGCCAAAGCGGAACGTGTGAACTTTGCTGTGCCATGGGGCTGGCCTCCAACTAAAACTTTTGATACAACCCTAAAGTGATACAGAAGTTGTGAGTACTGTGCAGAGCACATCTCTTGCTGAACCATATAACAATGAGCTGTCACATTGATGTCCCCCACTTTTCGTGATGTCCTCTGATGCCATATACTTAGTCCGTATTTCCCAAGCAGGCCACTCCCCTACATCACAACAACATAATCACCACAAGTTTCAACATTGTCATAATAATCTTCTTTCAAGTCAAAGGAACTGACGGACTGAGGTATTTTTCATGTCCTTTATCAGCTGAAGATGTGGGTTAAGGTATTTTATTTGCCCCTTTTGTTGACCTGGGTAATTTTTAAATGTATGTGGAAAGATTTGGATTCATGCGAACACTGCTATCGTTTGTCAACCAGAAGTTTTCAAATATATATTGGAAAGGTTTAAAAGTTCTGTATCTGTCATGTAGTGGTTTTATTTTTAAGAGAATTTCAGATAATCTGCTCTGAAATAGAAATAGAAATCTTTTAGCCATTTTAAAAAATGTATCCTGCTTCAGTTGGATATCTTAATGCTAGTTTTTGCTAAGTCACGCAGCACTGCAATGAACAATATCTCCACACGCTCTGGGGTCCACGTTTGCCAGCCTGGAATTAACACCGGGATGGCCGTGTCATAGGAAGAACACATCGTCCACTGTGGGGATCTGGTAAAATACATGTCAAAGGAGTGACTCCATTTATACTCCTACTAACAGTGTAGGAGAACTCCTGCTATTCCATTTCCTGTCCGCGACTTGATGTATTTCACAGTGTGTCCATTCACTGGGTATATAAGGGTACCCAGTGTTCTTCTGTGTGATCTTGATGATTTGGGACATGTTCCACCTTCTCACAGGCTTATTCACCATCTCTGAGCTTCTCAAAACATTTGTTCAAATGTTAGGAGAATCGGACTTTTCCTTATGGATTTGTAAGAGGTCACTACGTATTCTGGATACTGATCCTGTGTCTGAGGGGAAAGAAAACAACTCTTAGAAGTAGAGCTGCTTCTGCTGTGAAGACGGACTTCTCACTGAAGGAGGCGAGCCAGGGTGGAGGGATCATAGGACAGTCACTGCTGGGGTGGGGGATCTGGGCTGAAATCAGGAAGATCCTCCTTCCTTAAGTCCCAGAATATTTGTTTCTACCGGGGCATCAGGATAGAGCTGGAGACCGACAGCTGGACTGCTTGTTCATTTCAGAGGGATCCTTCAATTCTCTGTTGCCACAAAATCTAGCAGAATCACCAGCTGTAAGCGCCCTGCAATGTGGAGGAATAGCGATGCCATGAAATCTCTACTGGGTGATAAAAGAAAATTCAAAAATAAGTAAGTATTTTAGATTATAGAGATATTTAATTAAATGTAATTGAAGGGTAGTAAGTTACTAAAGGCAAAAATCATAAACAAAACATTGTTCCATTGAAAAGACAAGGAGGTTTTCAGAACAGAGAAAGAATCCCTGAGGTTCTGCAGTCTGACACGATAATTTTCTGACAATATCATTTACAAGAACAGGGTCACGATGCAGACAAGATGGAAACTGTTCTCCTTCATATTCCTCATATTTCTTGTTCAAGTAGTTCAGGTTGAAATGCAGGAATCCCACCACTGAGCACCAAGAAGAAGGGGCACTATATGTTAACAAAAGGCACTGAATAGGAGAACCGCCCAATGCAGTAAGGGACCTGAGATGTCGCATGGATTGTCTCGTCGTGATCTCATGGTGTCTCTAGATTTGTAAGGTCTGAGCTCCTGGTGGTCTTGAAATGAACAGCAGGTGATCCAAAGGCAGCCAAACAAAAGGCAGAGTCGTGACACGGACCACACACCCAGGACCTCCTCGGGAGCATCGTCAGCCTTCAGAAAAGAAACAGTGTTGGTCGAAGTGGCTGAGGAAATCCTGGGTCAGGTCTCCAGGGTCAGCTTCCCCCTCACTCCTCATCTTGAGTACAGCCCTCACTGAGGGTCGTGTATTTCTCCCCACCTGTCACCTGCTCCCTGGTTCCACCAGCTTGTCCCAATCTCCCCCACCCTTTCCCACACCACAGGCAGCCCCAGGCTCTGCTACCAAATGTTTACACTCACGACTAGATCAAGTAATGAATCACCTGCTCCCTTTACTCAGGTCCTGATTCTCCCTCTGATGGGAGGGCCTAAAGGACCTGGTGGGAGCTCTGATGGAAGAGAAGGGCCTGCATCCTGACACCTGTGGCCTTGGG
>NW_025794948.1:0-1366 GCF_021613505.1 Equus quagga
TTCCATGACGGATGGTAGTGGAATTCTTACCTCCACCCCCCGCAATACGTTTTTAAAAAATGGAGTTGTCAGGGCTGGCCCCGTGCCCGAGTGGTTAAGTTCCCACGCTCTGCTGCGGCGGCCCAGTGATTCACCAGTTCGAATCCTGGGTGCAGACGTGGCACCGCTCATCAAGCCATGCTGAGGCAGCATCCCACATGCCACAACTAGAAGGACCCACAACTAAGAATATACAACTATGTACCAGGGGGCTTTGGGGAGAAAAAGAAAAAATAAAGTTTTTTAAAAAAATAAAATAAAAAATGGAGTTGTCATGTTTCTTGTCAACTTCATCTGAAATTTAAAAGGCAAAAATTAGCCCAAAACTTCTTTGCAAAGAAGAACATTCACAGAGGAACTTCTCTACCTGATAAACTCTATAAAGCTATAATAATTAAAGTATTATCATATTTGCACAGAAATGGCCCATTCTGGTACAGAGTGGGGAGTCCACAAAATTATATATATACATAAATATATAAATATACATACATATAAATACATACATGTATGTGTGTATGTATGTATTTAGAGGGATTATATATATGTATTTAGAGGGATATGCATTTGGCATTTCAAATGCTGAGCCATAAAATTGGGATTGATAGATATGAACAAATAAACAAAAATACTATATTCCAAATTAGAAAAACAAGAGGGATTTGGGGAAAATATTTGCAATGCATACAACAGAAAACATATTAGTATTCAGAATATAGAAAAAATACCTATAAGTAAAACAGATAAAGATAACCTATCCAAAAGAAAAAATTTGGAATAATGAAACAAGTAATTGAACGAATAAACATATGAATGATACCTAATTTTATGAGTAATCAAGGAAACACAAATAAAATGAAGAAAATATCAAGTGGGCCAAAATAATTTTTTAAATTAATGTATAAGTCAGGTTCCAGTGAAGAAAACAGAACCTATGCTAGATAGTTCAATAGAGAGACTGTAAGACAGAGAAGTTGTTGCAAAGGTGTAAGAAAACCTAAAAAATGCCAAAAGGGGAAAGTGAGACTCACCAAAGATTAGCAACAATAGGATCTCCTTTAAGCTGTCAGACTGAATGTTCCTGTCTTCCCAAATACTCCAAAGGTATTTGGAGGTGGGGCCTTTGGGAGGTGATTAGGTCATGAGGCTGGAGCCCTTATAAATGGGATTAGAATCCTTATCAAAGAGACCTCAGAGAGCTCCCTTGCCCCTTCCACCCAGTGAGGACTCAGGATAAGAGGGCTGTCTATGAACCAAGAAGTGGGCCCTCACTACACAAGCGAATCTGCTGGCGCCTTGGTCTTGGACTTCCCAGCCTCCAGAACTG
>NW_025794949.1:0-3542 GCF_021613505.1 Equus quagga
AATTCAAGCCAGGAATAAGATGCAGCCCGTCCTCCTCACATCTTCCCAGGCACAACAGGAAGCACTGTGTGCTGTCTTTGGAATGTCCTTCAAAAATCATGTGTCCTTCGGCTTGGCATAGGTGAATTTAGTTGTCACTGTCCCAAACCACAGTCAATATAGCCATAGAAAGCTGTGTATTTGGACCACATTGACCCAAATTGGCAGGGTACCATTAACACCAGGGTCTGGAAGTCACATGCCAAGAAACAAGAGGCTAGAAATCTGCTCTGATTTTGGCATAAGATGTTGTTGAGGCTGCTGTTGTCGACATCTCCTGTTGTCTGTGCAGCCCCCGGGGGGAGCTAAGCCCTGAGAAATTTTTGCCTCCATAGTAACCGATGAATTTTTCCTCTCATGCTTAGATTACATTTCCTTTCTTAAGTTACCTTCCAGAAACCTCACAAACGCATGGCCCACTCACAACAACTGTGCAAGTCACACAGCCTGAAAACCTGCATTTCACTTCTCCCTATGGCTGGACATTCCATTTAGCCTGATTCTTACTTTGTGTTATTTCTTAATATTTTTATTCTAGTACCACTGGTTAGCCAACTCAAATCTAATATAAAAATGTAAAATCCTAAATAAAGTCCTATATAAAGGGAGGCAGGACCAAGATGGTGGAGTGAGTAGTCTTCTTTGTCTCTTCCCCTTCGAATCTACAACTAATTGGACATTCACTGGTTAACAAAGGATATCCAGATAGCATCTCAAGACGCCTGAGAGACCCGTGATGCTATACATTGGAAGGTGGATGGACTTCCCCCCGGGAGGAGGTGGAGATAGGTGAAAACTCTCCGACCCCTGACCCCATGACAGCCTAGTACTTGCAGAGGCTCTCTTCCAGCAGACTCCCCCATAGCATTGCCATGCACCAAGGGCAGGAGTGTGCACTCACCGGCAGAGTGACGGTGGAAACAGGTGACAACAGCCCTACCTAAGCCCCCCACAATTACACCTAAGCCCAGGGGGAAACTCCAGGGTCCCGCACCTGCCAGCAGGGAAAGCCTCTGCTTGCCATTAGCAGAGAGGCCCTCCCAGCATTCAGAACATTGGGAAGCTCCCAGGGAGCTGATTCCCTGGCAGGGCACTGGCCTGCCAGCCGCTGCCAGGCCCACAGACTCCGGCTGTGCATGGGAGGGTACAAGAGGCACTCAGACTTCCCGTGGATGTGCTTGGGGGCTCTGTGGAGCTCCAGCACCAAGCTCCACTGCCCAGGGGGAAACTGCAGTGTTCTGCACCCGCCAGCGGGGAAAACCTCTGCTCGCCATTAACAAGGAGGCCCCACCCAGCATTCAGAACACTGAGAAACTGCCAGGGAGCAGATTCCCTGGCAGGGCACCAGCCTGCCAGCCACTGCTGGGCCCACGGACTCCAGCTGTGCATGGGATGTTGCAAGAGGCACCCAGAGTTCCCGTGGGCATGCTTGGGGGCTGTGTGGAGTTTCAGTGGAATGGCTATGTGTCCCAGGGGGGAACTCCAGGTTCCCACAGCAGCCTCAGAGGAAGCCTCTGCAGAGCACTAGTGGAGAGATCCCAACTGGCAATCACAAGGCTGGAAGGCCCTGGGGCAAAAGTAGCATAGCAAGGTGAGCTAACCACGGACTGCAGAAGATACCATAGCTCTGCTGGGACCTATAGTGGACAAGCATGATCTTGTGGGCTCTGACAGTGACACAGCTGCGATTATAGGTGATCCTGCTCCCAGCTGCTGGGAAAGCCCATAATACTGCTGCAGACCCCAAGGAGGGAACGCATCTAGGTGGTCTGCAACAGTAGGAACCAGCAGGCTGAGGCCCCCTTGCAATTGCCTCCACAACTGACGAGGGACCCCACAGGACCACTGTGACTATGAGGAGGGGCCCAGGTCCAGTCAGTAACAGCTGACAGGGTTCCTTGTTGGTGCAGGCTAAACAGCTTCTCCCCCCAACACAACAGTTGCAACAAGTGGAAGCAGCAACTAAACTCTATCTCTATGCAGAGGCACAAATCCACGCCATCAAGCAGTATGAAAAAATATATTAAATCTCCAGAACAGAAGGAAAATGATAAGTACCCAGAAAACAATCCCAAAGACAATGAAATCTATAACCTAAGTGACAATTTGAAAACAGCCATTATTAAAAAACTCAATGAGTTAAAAGAGAAATCAGATAGACAACTCAATGAGTTCAGGAGCTATGTCACAAAAGAGCTTGATACTATAAAGAAGAACCAATTAGAAATACTAGAGATGAAGAACACAATGGAGGAGATTAAGAAAAATCTGGACTCTCAGAACATAATATGGAGGACAGAATTAGCAATTTGGAGGATAGAAATATAGAAATGCTACAGACAGAGGAGGAGAGAGAACTAAGACTAAAAAGAAATGAAGAAATTCCCCGAGAATTATCTGACTCAATTAGGAGATGCAATATAAGGATTATAGGTATACCAGCGGGAGAAGAGAAGGAGAACGGGGCAGAAGGCCTGTTCAAAGAAATAATGGCTGAGAACTTTCCAAACTTTGGAATAAAGATGGAACTTCATGTGACAGAAGCCAATAGACCTCCAAACTTTATCAATGTAAGAAGACCAACCCCAAGGCATATAGTAGTGAAGCTAGGAAAAGTCAATGACAAAGAGAAAATACTAAGGACAGCAAGGAAGAAGAAAATAACCTACAAAGGAATCCCCATAAGGCTATCAGCAGATTTCTCAGGAGATACCTTACAGGCCAGAAGAGATTGGAATGAAATATTCAAAACTCTGAAGGACAAAAACCTGCAGCCAAGAATACTCTACCCAGCGAAAATATCCTTCAAATACGATGGAGAAATAAAAACTTTCCCAGATAAACAAAAGTTAAGGGAGTTCATTGCCACAAGATCTCCTCTTCAAGAAATGCTCAGGAAGATCCTCATACCTGAAAAATCAAAAAAAGTAAAGGGGTTACAAAATCCAGAACAAAGGAGATAAGCAGAAGGACAATAACAGAAAGTAGCAGCTCTCCATCAGAACAGGTTAGCAAAAGTTAAATAAAACATTAAAGATAAATGGAACTGAAACACCAAGAATAAATATAACCTAGACATTTTAGCCACAAACTCACAACACAAAAATGAAGAGGAAAAAAACAAATCTGACAATAACAACCTAGAAGGGGAAGAGAAAAGGGATGGAACGTTTTAATTTAAGGAAACAAGAGGCTATCAGAAAAAGGACTATATCACCTACGAGATGTGTTATACAAACCACCTGGTAACCGCTAAACAAAGAACAAGAATAAAGACACAAATTACAAATAAGAAGAAAGCCAATACAGAAATTTACCTACTTGAATTAGGAATCCAATAATCATGGGACGAGAAACAAAGGGAAAAAAAATCCTATACAAAATATATAAACTAACAAGACACTGCTAGCAGGCACAGACATGTCAAAGAGGTGCCACCCAGAGAGCACAGCCTGAAAGGCACCAGAGGGGCCTCTCCTTTCCCACCACAACCTCGTCTCAGA
>NW_025794950.1:0-1085 GCF_021613505.1 Equus quagga
TTTTTTGTTGCATTGATAATGGATTTTTAAAAACAACAATATAAAGGTTAAAAACCAACAAAAAACAAAAAAACCCACAACAATCTAACCACATTGGAGCCTTGAAATAGTCCACGGACCATGAAATTTCAAATCCTGCAGATGAACCAAAGTATTGCACCTGAAACAGCTTCTTTGCGGAGAGAGGAGCTTGTAGGAATGTTGGCTGTAGGCGGCCAGACTTTGGGAATGAGCTTCCAGAAATGAGCAGACTAAATAAAGGATATTGTGGTAGGAGTAAAAGAAAGAACCCAAAAAACAAGCTGCTTTTTTTTTAAGGGTCAAAAGTCAGAGAACTTCCCAATATGTGCACAGGCTGATAGAGAATGATGGTAGGGATTGGCCTCCAGATGTGAAAGAGCCCTAATAGAGAGAATGATTTTCCACAATGATCCTAAGTGTTACGGTCAACATTTCATCCACAGGCAAGGGAGAGGAACGGTGTTTCCATGTCCCAGTGCAGACAGTTGTTAGTTGACCCCCAAGTCTTCATTGTACAACTCCAAAATCACAGCATGGGAAGATATCTCAACAATTCAAACATTTCAACAACAGGAATGGATGAGGGGAAAATACTTCAGTTTATAGAGACATCAATTATCTTGATGAATAATCATTCAGCTGTTCTGTGATGAAAGTTATTGCATATCCAAGTCAATCCATTGTTCTGAATTATAAGGATTAGAGGAGCTTTCAAATTATCAAAAGTAAAGAACATCATTTAGAAATACCTGTTTTACTAATTCAATACTGCAAAAAAATTGTTATATCTTAAAGTTCAAGTCTCTTTAACCATCTGTATTACTAGATTGTATTTACTGTGTATTTTTGGTTCAGATACTTCAAGAAAAAATAGTTATTTGCATTTCAAATTCCTGGGTTATGTCTTAGTTATGACTCAGATGTTCTGCTGACTGTCTCAAGACTGCTGTTTTATAATATTTTTCTGACATGATGCCAAGAATGTTGCAAAAAGAAAAAAAAAGAAACCAGATTGACAAACCTGAATCAAACTGAGGCAAATGAGCAAATTTCATCCAAATGAA
>NW_025794951.1:0-2167 GCF_021613505.1 Equus quagga
ATCATTCTAGGAATAGAGCAAAACCTCAATATGAAGAAACCTATTAGTATATTTCATCATATTTATATTTCTGGGGATAAAAATCCTATGATCATCCACAAAGATACTGAGTAGGCATCTATAAAAATACCCTCCCAATTGTAGTAAAAACCTTCAACAAAAGGGGATTCTTCCTTAAAATGATAAAATCTGTGTCTTACCCCAAAAGCCAGCATCACACTTAATGAGGAAATACTGGAGGATAAGGATGCTCCATCACCACAGTAATTAAACATTTTACAAGTGGTAACAGTCAATGCAATTGAAAAGAGCAGTGAAAATAATCATGATTGTATAACTCATACCTAGAAAATCCAAGAGAGTCATGTAAAAACTACTCTATACAAGAAAATCCTATAAATTTAGAGACTAAAAATAATATACAAAAGTCTTCATATATACAAAAACACTTATAATACAACAACAGCAAAAAAAGCAAAATACCTTTCAATACATTTAACAAAAAACATACAAAACTATGTGAAGGGAGAAAAAACCTGAAGGATATAAAAAGAACTAAACAAATGTGAGACATACCATATTCATGGATAGGAAGAGTCCACATCATAAAGATACCATTTCTCCATAAGTCAGTAAATTAATATAACATTATCCTAATAAACGACACATTCTTAGATATAGATAAGCTGATTTAAATGCTCAAGTAGAAAATTAAGCAAGAATAGACAGAGCGTGGTAGGTTATATTTCTGTTCACCAAATTGCAGTGTCCCTTCCTGTATTAGTTAACTCTGGTTGCCATAACAAATGACATAGACTGAATGGCTTAACTGAAATTTCTTTTCTGCCTGTTCTGGAGGCTGGGAAGTCCAAGATCAAGTTGTTGGCCAGTTCCATTCCTGGTGAAGACTATCCTCCTGGCTTGCAGATGACCCCCTCTTACTGTGTCTTCTCATTGTGGAGAAACAGAGATCTCTCTCTTCCTCTTCTCATAAGGCCAACAATCCTATTGGATTGGGGCCCCACATTAGGACCTCACTTAACCATAATTACTTTCTAAAAGCACTATCTCCAAATACAGTTGCATTGGCAGTTAGGGCTGGCCTTCAACATAAATCCTAGGGGGATACACTTCAGCTCATAGCACTTCCTGTGGTACCCTTCTCTGCAGAAGGATTAAAATCTCTTTGAGGTGGAACTCACGGAGGCAAATTTGTAAGCCTCCATTTGCCTTGTTTTGACCAATAACATGTGAGTGAAGGTGATATGTGCCACTTGTAAGTACGAGTTGTAAGAGCCACACATAGATCACCATGTTCTCACTCTGCCACAAAGCCCAACAATATTACAGAAAGAAAAAGGTCCTTTGTCTGGGACACCAAGTGAAGCAGAAAGGAAAAAAACAAAGCTGACCCATGATGGATAGGTAGCATGAGAAAGAAACCTTTCTTGCTGACCTAACTGGTAAAGGAATTGGCACCACGCAACCAAACAAAAACAAACAACACCAACAACAGCAACAAGCAGTGCAGGAAACCTGGGAAAATGGTGATCTGTTATCCAGGGTCTAAATAATGGCTCACAGTGTCACACATGATAACTGCGACTGACATACTTCCTTAAGTAACATGAGTGATACTTATTAAGTCAAGTAACGTTTACCTCATGGGCTTAAAGCCTTAGGAAAAAATCTAGTAAAACAAAATGATAGTAGTAAATCTCAGCTACTAGTCACTGCCCTTAGTAAAGAACTATAGGAAAGCGATGAGCTCAAGGGGGCAGAGGGAGGAAGCCCAGTTTGGAAGAAAATTGGGAGATACTAAAAAATTGGGGTCTTGTAGGATTGAAAAACTCTCAAAGCAATTCACACTTTATCTTTTACTGTTTAAGGTTAATAAAGTTGCCTCTTCCAGTTCTTATAGGAAAAAGAATCTAAGAAATGCTTTGACAGTCAAGAATAGCTAAATTCAATTTCATGGAAGTAAAAACGGAAGTTATGGCCATGACATGTTACAATGTGACTGAACCTTGAAGACAATATACAAAATAAAATGTCAATCATAAAAAGACAAAAACTGCATGATTCCACTTATATCATGCTGCAACAGTAGTCAAATTCATAGAGGCAGAAAGTAAAATGGTGGCTGCCGGGGACTGAGCTGGAAGGG
>NW_025794952.1:0-18563 GCF_021613505.1 Equus quagga
TGATGCTCAAATTGCTCCATCTTTGACTAATGGGAGCCTAGTCAGGTCAGCTCCTGGGTCCTTTTGACAAGACTCGAGTTATCTTTGATGGCTTCCTATCTTTGGATACGACAAGATTTTCATGCTCACCTGCTACATTGCTTGTCCCAGACCTGGAAGCAGCCATTTCTCCCAGGAGCCCTGGTTACAGTTAATGAGAAATGGTGCTTGGAGTCCACAATCTAGACACTAGAAGCTTTCACTAGTGATGGGTGTGTCATTGTTTCCAGACCTTTTAGTGCATAAAGCTGGAAAGCGTTTTTTAAAATACAATGTATAATGAGTTTATCAGACTGCTTCTGGTTAAAATTCAGGAGCTATTTCACTTGATCCCATCAATCTTAAGTCTCAGAAGAACAACCCTAACCATAGAGTCAATAACACGATTGTGAATACCCTTTAAGTTGTTCTTTCTTTTGTATGTTCTTCCTGTTCTTAGGGTATGTCTTACTAAGGATGTACAGTCAAATGAGTATTTTAAAGTCACATGGAATAGTTTCTGTCTTTGTGGTCACGCCACAAATCAGTAGATGGCTAGGTTTATTTATTTCAATTTGCTCTTGACTTCTAGGGATTTCTTTTCTGAATATTTCACTTCATTTTATACTTGTATAAGACTACATTCATGGTTTCAAAATCACACCTACAAAGTATATTCAGTGGAGTCTAGCCTCTTCCTTCCTCCTTGTCACGATCCCTTTTTCCCCTTATATGGAATCATTTAAAAATATTTATGGCTTATCTTTTCATTTAGAAAACAATATGGTATAATAATGTAATGATGTACGCAGGCACATATATTTACAGCACATCTTCTTGGATAAATGGTAGCATACCATGCACACATTTCTTTGCGTGGTTTTAGGACCACTTTCTAATGTCAAAAATGTTTACATTGGATAGTAGTTCCACTCGGCATTCGTCGATTAATAAAATAAACAAGGACAAAAAACAACAATGCATTTGGTAGTGTTTCTAAGTAAATTTGTTAAATAAGTATATTAATCCCAATGCATTGATGTACAACTAGAAATTGTTAGTCCTCCTGTCTCTTCAGCTTATGATAAATCTACTTGTGCAAATCTTGAGACTCAGGAACCACAGGAGGATTACCACATTTCCATTTTTTTCCTTTTATTTATTTAGGTGTCCCTTTTTAAAAAAGGTAAACTTTTAAATTTTGGAATCACTTCAGATTTACAGAAAAGTGACAGAGATAGCACAGAGAGTTCTCGCATACACTTCGTCCAGTTTCCCCTATTGTCAACGTCTAAAATCACACGGTCCATGTGTCCAAGCCAGGACACTAACATCGGTAAATTACTATTAACTAAATGCCAGACTCCATTCGGAGTTCACTAGTTTTTCCACTAATGCCCTGTTTCCAGGATCTGATCCAGGATGCCATATCATTTTTAATGTCTTTCCATTTTTAATTGCCTTAAAAATCTACCAAGGTTAAAGAGTGCTCCCATCTTATAGGCGATAAGGGAAAGAAACCAAATGCTTTACTGGCAGTGGGATGATCACAGGATTTAAGTCCAAATCTGGGTGGAATCTGCTTTTATAAGAGGCAATTTGGTTTAGGGGAAGAAAATGCAGTCTCTGGAATTAGGCAGACCTGGGTGCGGGTCCTAGTTTGGGTTTGCTACTTAGTAGTTGGGGTGTCTTGAGTAATTTATTTAATATCACTGAGGCGTAGTTTTTCATTCTTAAAATGGTAAGCTAAAATATCCCTCACAGTGAATAGGGAAGTTTATAAACAATATATGTGAGGTGTTTGGACTGTAATATATACTCAACAAATGGGCACTGCCATTGTCATAGTGTCAGTGCTGTCAGGCCTAAGATAGCACTTGGGAACTGGGTGTCTGGTCATCTGCCACCCGGAATGTAATTGTCTTGTATACTCAGGTATGTAGTTTTTATTCCAGTGGCTCATTGTGAGGTCAGTACTCTGATATCCAACCTCTGATTAAAGTGACACTACGTAGGGGAAACCCTGTGGCTAGCCATGAAGCATGGTCTGACACAGTGCCAGAAGGTGAGAGGGTAGCACAACGGCCCCAGGCAGGGCTCCCCTCTGCTGTGCACAGGGTGCCCTGGGAGTGGGCATCCGTGGAGGGCACAAACACCACCACAGTGGGGGGCTTTCTGAGGGCCCTTGGCATCTGAACCTGCAGGGACTCATCCATCACTGTCTGGCCCTGTTTCTGAGATGGGACTTTCCACCAACAGGTATTGACATTACTCCGCAGACATCTTACCAGATAAGCATCTAATAAGTTAACATATATATGTTTTATTTCTGAAAGGACTGTTGACACTTTTTAAGTGCTTTCTGACAAGGTTTTTTGGTGACAGAAAACAAATGCTCCTTTGTAGACCATTACTACAGCCTAGAATTCTGGGGAGCGTGTATGTGTGTGCCTGTGTGTGTTTCTTCCTCTTCCTCTTTTGCAAGGATACAAGAGATTTTTGTGTCACTTCCCAAAATAGAACTCAAACGTAAGTTGGTGAAAGAAGCGTGAAATAGGTGAATTGCCATAAGTATAAGCACCAGAAGGAAGCGGGGTTCAGCTGTAAAAGAATTTGTGCTGAGACTGCTGGCGTCTGTTCTGTTAAGGACTAAGGGACAAATTTGGGGGGTGACACAGATGCTCTATTGTCTCAGCACTGACTGCATGCATCTTCTCTCCCCAGGATGGTCACCTCTAGGATGGAGATCGTGTTGCTGGTCACCATTGGGCCCACACTGGCAGATGTAAGCCTGATGGTCATTAGGAAGCTCAACATGGGGTTGGGGACAACATGCTGCTCAGGGATGAAGACGCAGGGCACGTTCTTCCTTCCACGGGCAGGTGAAGCAGTGGCTGGTTTTGAACAGCAAAACCACACTTTTGGGTACTGCTGCTGGTGTTCCAACGCAGTGCCATGGGACATGGAATCCAATTCCACGTCAGCCCAGCCAGAGCGAGGCTGCAGCTCCCTGGGCTGCTGGAAGTGTGCCTTAGCGGCTCGGGCTGCAGGCACAGCTTCCACCCGACTTCAACAGTCTCCTCTTTGCTGCCTCATTGCTTGCTCACCACAGTGGGTCATTTGTCCACACGGCACAGAAGACTGTCTGCATCCTGCCCCCAAGAGAGACAGCATTTTCCTGAGGGGACAGGGTTTTGATTTCCCATGATTAGATTTTGTCACATTACTTGGCACTCTACCAGGTGCAAGGGGTTCTCTAGTACATGAGATGATAATTTTTAAAAAACCTTCAAATTTGATTTTGTGACCCAGCCCCTTCCATGTGACTTTCTGAGTAAGTACCAGCCCACACTTCTGGTTTCAGACGATTCTCACTCATGCTTACTTATTTTTCCCATTGTTGGTAATATCTCCCAGTCACCACAATGCTCATCCATTGTCTGATTCCCAGAACAAAACACAGTTAGAGATTGTTCAGAGTTTTAAAAGAGTTTTATTTTATTCCATTAAAGTTAAAAATAGTACCAGATGTAACAGACTTAGTTAAAAGTCAAAGATTGAAAATAAAACATGTCCTAGTACAGATTGCTAGCTCTGTGGAAACCAGTTCTAACTTCATTTGCAATGGTGATAGGCCTTAGTTGGAACGATTATGGAGGTTATTGGGAGAATGGTCAGGGAGAGGAATGAAGTATTGTCTACGTATCCTCTTCCACCTCAGCACAAACACACACGCACGGAATCACTGTTCTTGAGCCTGGAATGGAAAGCTGAACAGAGAGGAGAAGTCTTAGAGACCCAAGTGGGAACACGCTCAGCCAGAAATTGCTGTCCCTTCTCTTTGCCAGGCTCTGGGCCAGGCATGGGTTGGCAGACATAACCGTGAGCAAGTCAAGGGGCCTTGCCACCAGGAACTCCCTGTCTAGCGAGGCAGACAGGCTCACACAACAATAATTAGAGTACAGAGTGGGGAGCCTGACACTAGCAGTGGATACACAGAAGTGTGCAAGCAAAAGAAGGAAGTCTCCAATTTGCCTGTAGTCATAGAAAAGACAACACAGAGGAAATGGCCCCACTCTGGGCCCTGAAGGGTGGATCAGCTGGTGGAAAGAAGTAGAGGGCATTCTGACATCGGGAGAAGCCTGTGGAAAACCAGGAATGTTCAACACTTTCGCATGTCGAGTTGTCCCAGATGGCTAAAGGAGGGGCTGTGTATCGGGGTGGGAGAGAGACACAGCTTGAACGCTGGCTGTGGTCAGGTCCCACATACCTCATATGTCTCTGAAGGACATTCAATATGTAAGTGGAGACAACAGGGATTCAGTGAGGCTTTGTCAGATTTTCATTTTAAAAGTGCTCTTGCAGTAGCAGTAGCTGGACTGACAGAAAAACAAGCTTCAGGAGCCTGTGACTGTCACCAAGAGGAGGCCCCAGGATTCCCAGCCCTGGGACTGGGGGGCAGGGCTGAGGGGTGCAGACTCAGGAGGGATTTCTGAGGTGGAATGGACAGGACGTGACACCCAATCAGAAGGGCCTGGTTGAGAGAGAGAGAAAGGAAGGGGCAGGTGTGACTTGGGTTTGGGGCCAGCATCAGCAGGGGGGAACGGAACGGAGATCCTTGGAACCAGACAGACCCAGCTTCCAACCCCAGCTGTCCTGCTATCAAGTATTGCATTCATGGGCGGGTCACTTTTCAGAGCCTCCATTTGTTCCTTAAAGAAGAGTAATGAACAGGATTCGGTGGGAGCTGATGAGATCCTGGAGGCCTGGGGCAGAGAGATCCGAGGCAGGACGGAGGCTGTCTGTGAGGATTATTGTAGGCAGGCTCAAAGCTATGCCCTGTCACAGGACCGGTGGGTCATGGGAAGAGGGCCTGTGATGAGTACTGTTGAGAGTAGGGAAAGGAATGCTGGCAGGGTCTATGCCAGGGAGGCAGTGGGGGACGTTCCCACTGACAGGATTTGGAGGCTTATGGCATTGGGATGCTGCTGGTCAGGATGCGGTGGTGAGAAAAAGTGTCAGATGCTTGGTAATTGCTACAAATTTAAAGCTACATCAGATCCTAGACCAGAGCTCAGTGCAGGAGGAAGAACAAAGGACCCCCAGGCCCTGGGAACTTGAGTTGGCTTTTCTGCCCAAGTCCATCGAGGAGTTAACGGGAGAAAGGGGCTCTGTGTGAAAGTGCTCATCAGAGCAGCACAGAACACTGAGACCCAGGAAGCGGGCTGGAATAACTCCCGTGAAGGACTAAGGCCGAGCACGCCACAAGCAAGGCTGTGTAGCGAGGCTTGGGGGCCCAACACACCCATGTCAGAGGAGTCGGCCTCCACAGACCCACTGGGAACTGCTCCTTTACCCCCACAGGGGAAGCCAGTCCAGGCCTCTGAAGAGGAGTTCCAAGTCTCCACCACACAGAGACCCACCACCAACAAACAGACGCAACAAACCAGCCGCTGCTTCCCACGGCCTCCTGCAGACCCTTCTCGGAGCTGCACGGCCACACTGGGCCTCCACAGTCTAAGAGAAATCAAGGGACTGGAGTGGAGCCAAAGGAGAGCAAAACGTGATCCAGGGAGTGAGAAGAGGACCCACGAGGCAAGTTAACGAAACCGGGGCTGATTTGCCTAAAACAGCAAAGAGGAAATGGGAACGGCGTTCAAATTCATGAAGAGGGGCCGGGGTCCAGTTATTTCCCAATTTCAAGAGTACAGAATAACAGGCAAATGGCCTAACTTGCCACGAGAGAGATCAGGTAAAGAAGGAGTTTCACAAATGTCTGTACCTCTTGGAAGGGCCTGCCCTGGAGGAACTGTCAAATACGGTTGTCCCCTCTCCCTGGGGGCAGCCTGCTGGAGACTAGATATGAGGCCCTGGCTTGTCTCCAGAGACCCACCAATCCCAGCTCTCCTGGCGCCTGGAGCCTGGCATCTCTTCAGAGCAGAAACCTGACAAGTGTGTGGCCAGCCTGGACCATGGGAGCACCTGTGCTTCCCCTGGCGGGTCTCCCGATCCAAGAACAAGCCTGACTTTAATCCCGTTTTCTCTTTGCTGTGTTCGAGATACAGCCAACAGCAGGTGCCTGCAGGTTCTTTGGCAGCTGGTAGGAAGTGTCTTACACCTTCCGCAAGTGGCAGTTTGGTCTGATCGGTGTGTGTGGTTCCCGGCACAGTGAAGATACTCAGAGAACCCTGGGAGGCTCCAGCTCCCAGGCAGCTCTGCTCTGCTGGCTATGGCTGCTACCGGGCTCACGTGTACTGTCCACCACTGGGAGTTCAGTCCCTCAGCCACCCATTGCTCACGGAAGGAACCGAGTCAAGACACACAACCAAGCCTGAGGGCCTGCCTCCCCCCGCCCCCAAAACACCACGTAGGAGACGTATTTACCCACAGACAGGATAACAGTGCAGTTTGTTAGTAACCAGGACACTTGTGATAGTGAAGGAGGGGTGCTGTTGATAATCACGCTAGAACAAAACTGCCACCTATGGCCACACAATCTATCACTCATATTCAAAGCTCAAAGATAAGAGGGAGGTGCCCTCGGTATTGAAATTCTTCAGGAATCCTTGGAAGCTAGAAGAAAATACAGAAAAGGAACATCTGTTTTATCAAATGTGTATTAGTTATCTATTGCTGCTTAACAAGTCACTTCCCCATATTAGTGGCTCAAAGCCACATTCATGATGTCCTGCAGGTTCCGTGGGTGGGGAATTCGGGAGCGGCTTAGCCAGACCGTCGGCCTCCGTCAGACACTGCCCTGGCTGCCACCATCTGAAAGCTTGACTGTGGCTGGGAGGTCCACTTCCGAGCTGACGCACTCTCGGGGCTCCTTGGCAAGAGACCTCGGCTTCTCCCCCAGTTCTTCCCCACGGGGCTGCTTGAGTGTCCTCACCACAGGGCTGCTGGTGTCCCCAGAGACAGTGACCCGAGTCCCTCAGGCCTGTCCTGATCTCGTCTCAGACTCATGCACTGCCACTGTGGCCACTTTTCCTGCATTAGAACAAGCCACTGAGCCCAGCCCACACTAAGAGGCACGGAGGTGAAGCTTTCCTTGTGGAATGAAACACAGTCTTCAAGTGTTTGGCCATTGTCGTGAGTTCCTGTCTGCCTTTCTCCGAGCGCTGCCTTTTCATTCAGCCTGCCCCAGGGATCCCGGGAAATCATGGGCGTGTGCAGCCAGGAGGGCTGTCTCAGAAGCTGCTGTTCTGGCCACGCTGGCTCTCCGCTCCTCCCTGGGGTTTTCAGTCACTTGGGGTACTTCAAAGATGGGCTCTCTTGGGAGGTAATGAGTTCCCCATCACAGTAGGTATATAAGGGGAAGTGGGATGGTCAATCGGCAGGTGACACAGATAAGTAGAGATGGGGAGGATTTAGCCTAAGCGACCTCCCATGTCCCTCCTGACCGAGAGCATCCATGAGTTCCTGATCCCCCCAGGAACATGCTTACTTTGGCATCTGGATGGGCCACATAAGTACCGAGTCTGTGCTGTGTGGTAACGGAGGTGTCAGAGCCAAGAGGGGTTAATCGGCCCAGAGGAGGCTCTCAGGAGCAGGTTTCTGAGGAGGTGAAGGCATGGATTCTTGAAGGGAGAAGATCTGGGAAAAGAAGCGGGTGCGAGGATCAGGAGCTTCAATCTCCCCAAGAGATGGAATTGACACGATTTCCAAAATGGTAATCATGGGGGGTTGTCCATTTCCTTTTGCAGCAAGCCTTGGGAGCTGTGCTTGGAGAGGTCAAAGCTGTTCTGGGAGCCCATGTCTGAAAGCTCCATCAACAGGTGGAGCTACAAGGAGGCTGGCCCTTCACTTACACAGAGATCAGCATCGGCTGCCTGTAAAATCCTGGCTTAGGAAAATCGGCCTCCATTTTCCACCTGCTGGTACTCAAAGCAGATGGAGCCAAATGTGAGCTTGGGTAAGAGATCAGTGCCCTGTTCGTGGTGAATGCCCAGGCTGTTGAACAAAATAGCACACAGGCACAGGGCAGTTCTGGAGAGGAAGGGACAAGGAGCCACCTATCTGAGATTTCAGGGAGCAGATCCTGGCCTCCGACCCATACCGTCACCTACCAGTCCAGGACCGAATGCCATGCCGGCTCTCACTTACTGTGAGTGAGGAGGCTGGTTCCCACGCAGGGGCCCACCATCTGCCCCAGGGAAGGTCTGCTCTCGGCCCCGCTGGCTGTTACTGAGGAGCGTGGAGTCCTCATGGACATAGCGCCAGCCCGGGCTCCCTGCTGCACGGAGAGGGGGACTAGAAGGCTGAGGAACCAGGGCTTGTGGGTGGATTTCCCTTCCTGTCCTCTTCCCCTTGCACTGGCTCTTCTGTTTCATTCCATCAGGAACAAACCAAGGTCAGTGCTGGGGCACATTTAGCCCCTTGGAAAGAGCTCTGCAACTTCCAGGTTTAAAAAAAGAAAATTGGACTCCTACAGTCAAGGCTAGCAGCTGGATATTAAAGATGGAAAAGAAATGGGTCTTTAGGAGGGAAAGTGTGTAACGCCCAGCACCTATCAGGTCCATTACGAGCGGACAACGTGACCAGTCAGGAGGATTCAAGGGGCCGGAGCTGGACTGTCCCCAAGCTGGTCCGTCCCCTTGACTTCAAAGGAAACAGTGTTTAAGTTTCAGGAGCAGCGTTTCTGAAAGTTCTCTGGAACACAGGGATCAGAACCGCCCCAGTCCCAGTGAAACTGTCCTTCTCAGGCCACCCTTCCTAGGGAGAATCGCCACTGCAAACGCCAGGGCGGGAACTCTCACCACAGCTCAGGCGTCACATCAGCCTTCCATGCTCACAGCCCCCTGGAAGGTTTGCCTCTTACTTTCCCCTAACAGATGTGTCCCCGAAGTCTGGCAGTCAGAAACACACAGGCTGTGTCTGCAGACAGCTCTGGTGGGGGCTCTGACGTACCTCCTAGCTGTGTGACTATGGGAAAGCTACTTAACCTCTCTGTGCTGCAGGTTCTCATTCGGATAGTCAGGATTTTAAAATGAAATAATGCATGGGAAGCACTTTAGCACAATCCTACGATTATTTGAAGTACGTAATAAATGATGTAGCAGTTAACAAACAATCGAATGCTTATTAAAAAGTTTAAGTAGCCAGCTCACACGGTTCGTTTGATAGTCGTGATTTGTCAGTCTGTCCTACCAGACAGAAAAGTCTCTGAGGCAAGCGGGGGTTCTCATTAGTCGGGTTTCTCAAGCCCCTAACACAGCGTTGCTAATTGCTGATGGAGCAAACGAATGAACAAGGAAAGGCTGTGCAGAGCGGGTATGTGGCAGGGCTGGACTGAAGCTGGGGTTGGACCCCAGCCTTGCTTCCAGGAGTGTTGAGATGCCCTGGCACTGACGGGGGCCTCTGGGGCAGTGGGTCCCGCTTTTGGTTTGTGAAGAAGGCCTGCGCCTTATTGAGAGGGTTGAGGGTTCCTGGGCACTGCAGACACGTGGGGGCAGGAGGCAGATGGAACAACAGCCACTTTCCAGTAGGAAGGAATGGTGAGGGAGGGGGTTTTCTCAACTGCGGGCTCTTGGCCCCTGAGACTGGGTGGGAGGGCACAGGACAGGCTGCGGCGGGGCGCTTGGTCCTCTGGCCTGCCTGCACAGTGGAAGCACCTGGGGCTTTGACTCAGGCTCTGCCCATTTGCAGGGATTCTGAGTTAATTAATCTGGGTGGGGTGGTTTTATCTCAACTCGTTTCCTTCTAATAAGTCGCCAAGGTTGGGGATCGCCATAGCCCCCCAAGGTGGGTCGCAGCCCCCCTTGATACAGCCAGCCAGCCCCTTGAGTCTGCGTAAACCCTCGCTGAGCTCCGGATGGTCCCCAGAGGGCACTGGAGTCCTGACTTCACAGCTCAGGGAGGCTGCAGTGGAGGAGGCGGGGACGCCAGGAACCAGGATTGAGGGCAGGGCCCTCCACGCGCGGCATGCTGCCCACCCCCACTCCCAGCGGTCCCCTGGGTCCCCGGCCTGGAGAGTCCCATTCCAAGGGCGTGGGAGGGCGCCCGGGAATCTGTATTGTTCACACACAAACCCAGATGCTTCTCTGGATCAGGCAAGTTTGGGAAGCATCGCCATGCGCTCTTTCCTGGGTCCAGGCCATGGGAAGGAAACGGGAGTCAACCCGCCCCCGGAAACCTGAAGCACTGCGTCAGAACCGAACGCCCGGAGCCGCCCGCCCCTGAGTCCAGGCTGATTCCTCAGGCCGCCGCCGTCCGGGTCGGTTTTGAGACGTGGGCGGTGGACCGCTTCTCAGACCCGCCACCCGCCTCCTGCAGGTTCGCCGGGAGTCGGGGAGGGATCCGCGAGCCACCGCTCCCCGCCTCCGACTGGGAAGCTGGGCCGGGCCGCGGACCGTGCCGCTGGCAGCCGGCGCCCGCCCCCGCGGCCGCATCCTCCGGGGTGGGATGCGAGCGCTCCGGGCGCCCGCGCCGCCACCAAGCCACGTCTGCGACGCTGGGCGCGCCGCCCCAGGGAGCCCCGCCCCCAGCCGCCCCGGGCGCGACCATGTGCCCTCTCTAGAGCCCGCGGGACGTCGCCGGCAGCTGGGTGCGGGGGAGACGATCGTTTGCCCCTGGTAATGAGGCCGGTGACTGTTGGCCGGGGATCCAGACCACTGACCTCCTTCTCTCACCAGGGATCTTCCTCCTCCCGGGCTAAGGCTCAGGCTGGCTCCTGCCAGCACAGCGCGCGCGCACACGGGGGAAAGCTTTGAAAAAATGACGGCGTAGACGAGCTCACCGGCGGCGGGGCTGCGGAGCGGTTGGAGTTGACTCCCTGCAGCAGGGAATCCCTCGGTCCCACGCCCGCTCCCCGCCCGCAAGCTGCGGCACTGAAGGCCAGGGACGAGGGCAGCGAGCGCGCCGCCCGAGGTAAGTCGCCGAGCCCGGGCGGCTCCCCGCCGGCGCCCAGCTCTCCTCTCCCGCCCGCCGCCCGGGATCGTCCGCTGCTGGGGACCTCGCCCCGAGGGGCACCACGCGCAGCACTGGGGCGACGCCAAGTGGCGGGGCTGCCCCGCGAGGGGGCGCACTGGGGCGCAGCTGGGGGTCCTGAGGCTCCTGGCGGAGGGGACAGCCCCCCACCAGATGCCAATTCCCGGCGGGAGAAGGAGAGCTTGGGTCGGGCCCAGAAGCTGCCTGCGGGTAGCCGGATGGCACAGCCTCGAGGCTGCTGCCCCATCGCCTCCCAAGCCTCCCCCGGGGGTCATTTGCTAGGGTGTCTGTCTATGTCTTGACAGTTATAGTGTTGCCCTGGCTGATGCTCCTCAGGTCATCTTACTGACCCTGTCCCTGAGTGAACGCCCCGCCCCCCAGGCTCTGGGTCGGCCCTCTGGAAGTTTCCTTTCCACCCCTGTCTCCCCCAGAGATACACCTGGGGGACGCGCAGTAGCCACGCAGGTGAGCAGTCCCCTTCTCCGCAGGTATGCCAGGTGTGTTCCACGCTCTCTATTTGTAAAATAGACACTTTGGTCGACTTCTTTAGTTTTTCTTTCTCTTTTTTAAATTCCGAATTGCTCCCTAGTTGTCTGTGGCGGCCAAATTTAGCAGATTTTTCACGCCTCGCTCCACGCCATCAGTTTCTCACCTATAAAGTCAAGTCAGCCTTGTGTAAAGCGACAGCTCATTTCGAAATTAAACTAAAGTGTGGCTATTATAGCTATTTTATAGATCTAAATTTTCCCGAGTTGTATCTCCTTAAAATTGGGCACCCGTGGATCCTTTCTTTTTGCATAATGAGCACTGACCCAGCAGGTGCCTTGTTCAAAGTTCAGAAGCTTCTCTGGATCTCCGCCACCGCCGCCATCGCCTTTCTGCCGCTAGAGGCGCTGTCGGTCTACCTACGAATGACTTGCTTTGGCCTCCAACTCTCAATTTCTGTGATTCTATGTAACAGGCGTTTACTTTTCAACGACAGGCCTCAGTCGCGAACTGTACCACTTTATGGTACATTTTATTTTGCAATTGCCATTGCTGCCCTCCGCCCCCACCACACGTACAGTAATGTGGCTAAAACCCAGCTCTCATTAAAATCCACAGGGCAGTGAAGACTCATTTGGGAATTAATGATTAAGTAAGACTTGCACAAAGTAATGAAGGAGCAGTAAGAAGGCCAAGAAAGAATACCGCTGGCCATCAAAGAAGTCGATGAGCTGCAAATGGAAATAGTGGTAGTCCAAAGTGTTTTGAAAGACTTTTCTACAAATTGGTCCTTTTGAAAGTGTTTTCAGAGAGACCTTTTCAAAACCTGGAACTGAATCTCAGAGTGTGCCTGAGGGATCTCCAACCGGGCACAAGCTCTCCGTGTAAACAGAAGTCCACTGACCCTGGACGGTATTATCTGTTAGAGCCAATGTTTACTAAATCAAGCTAATAATGGGAAATTATTTCATAGAGGGGGACTTTATTATTTTACGACTGCAGCTTTGGTGGAGAGAGCTTTCCCTTAGGATAAATATGAGTCGAAATAGAAAATCAGTTAGGCCTAAACGTTTTGAGTGGGTCACAGTTTGTGACATCCCGGGATTCACTTGGATTCTCAGTATCAGCTCCTAGTCAGTGCACCAGATTGTAGCACTGAGATTATTTCAGAATCCAAGCATTTCATGAGAGATTCTTCATGTTGGCCAGAGACAAGGGAGGAGGCTACTTGTTGAAGGCAGAGCATATTCCTGGGTTTGTCTCTCTGTGTGTTACCCTGAGTCCAGAACATTCGCCTGCCTGGTGCCCTTCAGTGGCATCTCAGTCCTAACAGGTCCAAAACAGAACACTGGATTCCAGACCCTCCATTCCTGAACCCGTTCCTCCCCCAGAATTTGCACCTCAGTAACAACGTCCTCTGCCTCCTCAAGATGCCTCATAACACCTGGAAAGCCATTTCCGGGAGGCTCCCCTTTCCCTCTGTAAGGCACTAACCTCCAAAATGTGTTCTATCTACCCACCTGCCCCCATTTCTCCCATCTTGGCCACGTTTTTTTCCTTTTCCTCTCTTCTGCAGAAGCCTCTTACCCCTGTTGTCGTATCCTCTTAACTGGTCTGCTGGCTTTCTCTCTTGCCCTGCCCAGCGCATTCTTGCCAGCACCACAGCCAGCGTCATCATTGTCCATCATGAGTTGACTCCTGCCGGTTTCTTGTTTAAAACTCCCCGGTGGCTTTCTGTGGTTCTTAGGGCGATCCAAACCTCTGGATAACCCAGTCTCTGTTCTCCTCTATGTTCTGCTTTGTGACCATTCTCCCCCTTGCTCATTCTCCTCCAGCCACACTGGCTTCTCTTCTTTCCAACTTTCCAGAGTAATATTGCCAACATTTTAAAAAACAAAGTTCCATGTTTGCACTTGAACACTTTGCACGTACTGTTCACAGTTGAGCTGCAGTGTCCTATAATTCTATTTCATCCCTCTTACAACTTGTTGTTTTTCCTACAGTTAATAATTGCTTTCTGTTTTTGTTTTTGTTCCTGTTTGGCTTTGTTTCCTGTGTCCCAATCTTTACCTCTGCACTTTCTGGGAGAATTGTTAAACTCTTTTCAGTGTGATCAGACACACAGGGAATTACCCATTATCTGTTTTCCTTGGCGGTCTCTCTCCTGGAGCCCTTTATCCACCTGCTCCAATATAAAACGGGGACTTTCAGGCACGCCATACGGCTGCCCTCTCTGGACTGCCCTCTCTCCGAGGTGCTAGGAATGCCTCTGTGTCCTTTCTGAGTTGCATCACCTGTTTTCTGAGCATCATAATTTTCTTTTTCTTAGTTTATTCCTTAATTTTGTGGCGCACATCTTCTAGTAACTACCTGAGGTGTGAAGTGTGTGGGAGATAATATTTTTTGATAACTTGTTTGGAATGACTTCGAATAGAAATAATAGAAAACCTGACTACAGCAATTTTCATTCCTTTTTTTCTTTGCCTTTACGTGAGAAGCAGTTGTGAAGTAAGCAGTGTGGAAGCTGGTGTAGTGAGTCAGGATCTGATAATAGCAGGGACCCAGGATCTTACTTTTGTTTGCATCTGCCATACTTACATGTTGACTTTTGCCTTTATGCTTACTGACTCCTGGTGTCATGATGGCTGCTGTGGCCCTTGGCATTATATCTGTATTCCAGGCAGTAATAGGGCAGAAGAGGCAAAAATCAGAGTCAGTGAAATCTATTTTATCGGGAGAATAAGAACATTTCCAGAAACCTTCGTAGCAGATTTTTCTCTTGGCCTTACTGTGGCACAGGGCCACTGCTACCCACATGGGAAGATAGGAAAGGAAATAGCTGTACACATTGTTGTTTCAAACAAAACAGGGTTCTGCGAGTAAGAAAGAAGGTTGAGATGTGTGTCTGCTATACTTTGCATGCAAATATGTCTATGTGTTGCACCCTTGACAGCTGGTTTGTTTAGGTATAAAATTCCAAGGTGGAAGTCGCATTTCCTCAGTATTTTATGACATCTCTTCATGGTCTCTAGGCCCATTGCTGCTTGAGAAGCTGGTGGCACTCTGCCAATCCTTGGAATTAGCCTGTTTGTTTCTTCTGGAAGCTTTTCTCCTCTTTTGATCCCTGGTATTTCCACATTTCATGATGGTGTGCTTTAGCTAAGTGCTTGTCAGTGCTGTGCTGGGGACTCTGCGGCCCTTCCTGTGAAAGCTCACGCTGTAAGGTCCCGGGATAATTCCATGTATTATTTCTTCAGTTACTTCTTCCTCACTGTCCCTATCCTGCTTTTTCTGACACTGCTATCAGCTGGATGTCCCAGATCCCTGACAGCATCCTCTAATTTTCTTACGTCCTTTTCATCTTTGCATTTTTGTTCTACTTTCTGGGAGAGTTTCTTTAATTTCCTTTCCGAACCCTGCTATTCATGTTATTTGCTTCTGCTACCAGATATTTAATTTCCAAGAGATATTCTTGTTCTGTGAATGTTTCTTTTTTTAGTGTTCTATTCATTTTCCTGGGTGCAAGAATTCTCTAAACTCTTGGAGTCGTTCATTTTTATTTTTTAGGCATTCTTTTGCTGACTTCATTCTCACTAGTAGCTCTGAGTTTCCTCCCCCCCCCCCCCCCCCACCCCCCCCGCCGTGACTTTTCCAAACGTCTGAATTTCGGCTCTCTGTTTATATTTAAGAAGGAGACACCGAAGAGCTGATCGAAAGTTCTCTGTGCTTCAGAAGCACACATGTGGCACAGGGACCTTCATGCATCGCTGGCCTTCTCTGTTTTCTTAGCCTGGTCTGGTTCCCCAAAGAAGAACCCTGAAGCCTCCTGCTGAGGATTTAAGCTGGATGCAGGGCCTGTGAGCTGACGGGATCAGAGTTCAAGTGGCTGTCTCACCCTTAAGTGTGCTTTGTGGTTGTTCTTTAATCCTTTCGTTTTCTGGTTGGCACCTTGCTCCCACCCTCCCTCGAGCTATGACTGGAGTCCCTGAGTGCAGATCTTCCCTGCCTCAGTGTCTCCAGAAAGTACATCTCCTAGTCTGTGGGACACGGGGGTCAGTCGGCCAGCTCTGCTGGCTTGGCAAGGGACCTGGGGCTCTGCTTCTACTTGGACGGCCCCTAAGCCCAGCCTGTGCTGGCCCCAGAGATGGCCCCAGTCTGCCATTCCCAAGCCTTTCTCGGATGCTGCTTCAGCCATCTCACCCTGCTGATGGCCCCCCACCGGGAGACGGGGTTCCTGCTTGCTCTCCTCTGCTGAGTGGATAACCTCTTCCGTCTTCCAAAGCTTGGTCGCTCTCTCTTCTCTCCAACTCTTTGAGTGTTTTATGGTGATTATTAGGATTCCTTATGGTAGGGTCTCAGGAGGGCGTGCAGATGACCCTGAGGGTCCGCCGTGTCCATGAGCGATCAGCCCTGCTGTTGTGACCGTGCTCCCCAGACGGACACGGTTCCTTCTCTCACTCCTCATTCTGCTCTTTCTGTTCCTGCCTGTGGAAACAAACATCACATCCATTTTTAAATGCTTCAAAACTTTCTTTTAAAAATCTATAAATACAGTTAACATAGACCTAATTGGATAGATGTTACAGCTGCGGAAAGTAAAGGCTCTTTTAAGGAATGCAACTACATCACCTGAAGAAGCTGAGCGTTTTTCTTCCTGGCATAGATGATGCTGTAATGAACTCATTACAGTTGCAAAAAAATTTTGTTTTGTATCAGAATGTGTTCCAGAGGCCTTTTAAGCTAAATTGTTCCTACAGTATGACTTACCAAGACAGGTGAGAGAAACATTTTCCGATGTTTCTTCTGTACCAAATGGCTGGCCCTGGGGCCCTGTGACCCCCGGAGCTGTACTAACCAGCTCCGTAATCTGTTCAGTTTTCTAATTATCAGCTCTCTGGCATGGAGAAAGTGAAGCAGATATAATCTAGACACAATGTTTTAGGAAACAGTCTCCGTAGCTGTTTCTCTCTGTGTGTTTAGTATTTTATTAAACTTAACGTTCTTATCCCAGCACTTGTTACTTAAAAAGGCGTGTACTGATTGCTTCCCTGCCGGGAGCTGTCTGCAGACCTTGGCGGCACGGTCTCACAGTCCTGGCGGAGGAGTCCCGCAGCCTGTCCTGTTAGTGCCCTCGCCGTGCAAAGGAGGGACGTCGGCTTCGGCGGATGAGCCTCTGCTAAGAGGCAGGTGCAGGCGCTCCCCAGCCTGTGTCATGACGCAGACGGGGTCTTAACAGGCCGTGGTAGACATTTTGTAATCTTGTACTCTATCTTTGGGATACTTATCATGTCTCTAGCAATGAGATTGTAATTTCATTGGGTTTTAAATAGAATGGCAAGGTGGTTGTGATAAACTTTGTCAATTGAACTGTGTGCACTGAATCTCACGCTTTGTGACAGGCTGCCGTTTCCATCCTCACACTTCCTCCAGCTCGTTCTTCATTCGGCTTCCTTGTGCTTTGTTTAATGCCCAGAATACCTTGCCTCCAATTGCTAGATGGGATGGAGAAGCCAAATAATTCAGCATCATATTGATATTTTTTTATCCTTTAAGCTTTCATGTCATCCCAAGGCTACATTATGAGCTCAGCTTCCAGGCAACTGCTTAAAAATTCAGGCCATCTCCTCGGACTCACCCTGGACCTTCCGGCCGTTCACCTGCTCTTGGGAGCTGGGGCCGCTGGGGCAGTCTCGATGGGCCACTCTGGGGACTGCTGAGGGACCCTGCCACGCCATCCCTCCGTGGGCCGTGCTGAGTGCCGCCCTGCAGCTTGACCAAAAGATTCCTCGTTTTGTGTTTTGCTGTATTTGTAATTAAAGCCAGGATAGGATTTAAGCATTTCTCATGAGGTCTATGCTCACATGTATCTGAATGTCATCTGAGAACCTGGTTTGGCTCTTTTGCTTTTGTCTTTTAAATCCTGGGTTTTGGCAGTGATCTTGGGCGCCCGCACTGGAATCAGAGTCTGTGTTAACTCTCAGAGTGCAGCTGCGCCCGCGATGCGTTCCTGAAGTGAGGCATGCCAAGGAACTTCTGAACTAAAATCATTTTTCCAGCCAATTTCAGTATAATTTGAGATATTATCATGGAAAAGATGATTGAAAAACAATTTTGGTCCCCATCACCCATTGTCTCATAAAATGTGAAATATTTTAGAAGTTGAAAAAAGGACACTAACTGTTATACACATGTTCTTGCCAACCAGATTTTACTAAATATATGCTTCAGAAGTCCTAAAACTTAAGCCGTGAGATGTTAAAGATCTATTTATCAGAATCCCTGTCTCCCTCCCCATTTGATTCCTCCTCCTGCAGAAGCAACCACTGCCCCTAAGTTGGAGGTTTCATGTGCATATGCAGAGCCCTAATCAATACTTGATATTGTTCTTGCATTTAAATATTATGTAAATGTACCCTACTATATACAACAGCCTTTGCCACTTGTTTTTTTTAAATCGATATGTTTTTAAAGACTTATTCATGTTGATATATGCACTTGCTTTGTTCCTTTTTTTTTTTTTTGAGGAAGATTAGCCCTGAACTAACATCTGCTGCCAATCCTTCTCTTTTTGCTGAGGAAGACTGACCCTGAGCTAACATCCATGTCCATCTTCCTCTACTTTATATGTGGGACACCTACCCCAGCATGGCTTGTCAAGCCATGTCATGTCCTCTCCCCAGGATCCAAACCAGTGAACCCCAGGCCGCTGAAGTGGAACATGCGAACTTAACTGCTGCACCACTGGGGCGGCCCCGCTTCATTCCTTTTAACTGACTGACTAAGCCATAAAGTGTGCACTCCTCTGGTGATAAACATCTGTTTTCCCCAACTTTGTGGTGTTGCTGTGGTGGAGGATACTTGCACCTCTCTGTGTACACACCGGCGTGAGCTCTGGGGAGTCTGTTATAAATGAGTGGTTGAGTTGTAGCCCATTTTCTCCTTTAATGTATTTTTCTCTGTTGCTTTCTAAGTTGCTTGTACCAATTTAGATGCCTGCTGGTTCTGGTTACCCACGTTTTTTCTAACGTGACATTTTCAGCCTAAGTGGCGCCAAGCTGAACTGAAATATTTCATTGTCCCCACTGTCATTTTCCTATTACTGGAGACTCGCAGACTCTGTGTTTATATTG
>NW_025794953.1:0-1748 GCF_021613505.1 Equus quagga
GCTACTGAGCTGAACTGGAGATTCTGCCTGAACTGTGCCCTGCAGCAGAGTCAATGCATTCTCTGTGTGATGAGTGGGATAAGCAGTCTTCTGGGCCACAGATGATTCCGTAAACTGGGAAGAGGATTTTGGATTGGGCAAATATTTAGATAAATATTTATGTCATGCTTTTAAAGGAATCCTGGATGCTAAAGTATCCTTTACAGTAGAAATGCACTTTTATTTTACAGAAGGACTTGGCAACCCCTTGTGATGACACGCTTGAGCTGGGATGCTGGGCTGCCTGGCTTCACATTCTGCCTCTGTCAATTCTAAGTCTTGTGACCTTGGGCTTGTTACTCACTTATCCTCACTGTGTCTCAGTTTTCTCATTGTACAACAGAGATAAGAAGAGCATCTAGCTCCTAGGGCGATGGTGAGAGGAGGTTGGGAAGTGCTGGGCTCGTGCCTGGCATCCATGAAGCACTCAGCGAACGTCGCCTTTACGTGGGAATCAAGGCACCTTCTCCAGAGCGCTGTGTGGACCTGACTGCACTGGAGCTGCCCCGGCCATGAGACATCAGCCGCATGTGCTTAGTGTACATTTCACGTCGAACGGAGATGGCTGGACTGCCAGATAGGCTTTGAAGATTTATTAAGAAAGAAGAATGTAAAATATCCCTCGGTAATCTGAATATTGACTGAATGTTGAAATAAGAACAGTTTGAATATATTAGGTAAAATAAAATGTATTTTTCAAATAAATTTTGCTTAGTTTTTAATATGGCCATTAAAATCTTAGAATTTTAGAGTTACGTATGTGCTTCCCATTTGTGGGTGAACTTCTCTGTCTACCAAACAGTGTTGGATGAGAGGTCTGAGGCCCCAGGACAAGAAGAATGAAGGAAGAGAGGACCTGTGCTACCAGTGCTGAAACACTGCTCTGACACCACAGCCTTCAGGGTCCCAACCCCACTGTGGAACCAACACTGCACTGTGGTCAGATCCACCCATTCGGAAGAAGAAGGTCCCTCAATCAGATAACAAGTCACTCCCTGGCCAGGTTATGATCACTAGATGCTAGAAAGCAGAGGGAAGTCAATAAAATGACATCACGGAGAAGCACATTCTCCCTCCTGGTTGGTGGAAATGATGCTGTTCTTTTGCCAAAAACACATGTGCCCTTGCCCATAGGTGATCCCCTGATTTTCTGAACCCTGGGCACTGGGATGTCTCTGCCCTCTAGAGAGCAGAGGAAGTGGGCACCGCCTAGAAGTGGAGGATGCCTCCCAGCCCCAGAAGGCCTCAGGGGAAGGTGTTGGGCATGGGTTCCATTTCTTGGTGGGACTCCGAGTCCCACAGACGTGCTCTTGAGAACACGGTCTGCTGCATGGGAATGCAGATGAGGAACCCAAGCTCTCTGAGCCTCAGTCTCCTCATCTGTAAAAGGGGACAATTAGAGCAACTCAGGGTCTGGTGATGAGACTGAATGAGGCCATGTGTGTCGCCACTTATCACAGCCTCGGGAAGACATCAGGTGCTCTTTGGGGTTGAGTCCCTCACTCTGTGCTTGTGAGGTTCGTCTGCACTGCTGTGTGCAGTGGCAGCTGCTCTTTCGTGATGCTGTGCAGTGTCCCACTGTGTGAATGCACGAGACTTCACCCATCTGGGTGCTAATGTGGATTGGATAGTTTTATGTGTGGGGCTCTTAGGAATCGTGGTGCTGAGAACATTCCAGTTCGTGTGTATTTTGTGTGGATGTAAGTACA
>NW_025794953.1:2533-4112 GCF_021613505.1 Equus quagga
ACTGCAGGCCATGAGCTTACTGGCTTTCAGTATCTTCCAGGAAGAAGTCCTAAGCGACAGGTACCCTGACCCCAGCTGCTCTGGACCAGCCCAGACCAGCCCAGCCCACACCCACGAGACTGGCACCGGCACAGACAGGTGGAGAGATGTACCAAAGTAACCGGCCCTCGTTAACCTGATCAATTCCCTTCCTCTGGGACCGGTGAAGGAGCTGTTTTCAGGTCACGTGATGTACGTAGAATCATGATTTCAGACCATGCATGTGCCAGCTTCTGTCCGCCTTTACGTGCGATGATGAAACTTCCCCTTGAATATTTATTCCCCATCGCAAATGAAGACACCCACCTCCCTGTGCTCAGGAGGCCATCGCTTTCTGAAATTCTTTCCTCTGCTCTCCACCTTTTCTTTGCTGCATGCTGCAAATAAAACTGGACTCTATGAAACTACTTCTGCTGTCTTTTGGTTCAATTCCCAAGAGGGATCACGTTTGGTCTGGTAACGAAACCTGTTTTGCTTTTAATTCCCAAGGGTCAGGGATTTTAGCTGCCATCTTTGTAAGCGCTTGTTGTACAAGCTGCAGCAGCTCATTTGTTTATTCAGCATTAACCGGGGCCCTACTGAGTGCTGACCTGTGGGCGCTGCTGCAAAGGTTCGTAGGTGAGGTCAGACGAGAAACCACCCAGGAAATGGGTCTGTATTATCATATGTGTATCTCCCGGCCTCGCCCAGAGCCCAGGACACAGTGGGAGCATAATAAACAGCAATTGCCTGGGCAGCAGGACAACACAATGTCTCTAGCATCCTGCTTTGAGAAAAGTGTGATCAAAAACAGCCTGTCCCCTTGTGTGCTGTGTGACTCTGGGCAGGTCACATCACCTCTCTGAGACTCGATTTCCTTGTGTGGAGGATGGGAACTGACATCACAGGCCTGTGGGGTTTCAGCAGCTGATCTGTGTAAAGAGCCTGGCACATGCTGAGTACTTTACATGTTACAGCTACTGGAGTTAATATTGTCACCATGGTGTCCAAGAACCTGGTAAATACTCCGATCTCCACTCACCTTCTGGAAAGTGAGAAGGAGTGACCAGATGACCTCTTCTGTCTCATCTACTCTTGGACTCTTGGAATCAGAGACGGGGGTTGTGCTGGTGGGTGCAGAGCAGCCCCTAGCAGAGGAGAAGGAAACTGACAAAGTGTTACCATGACGTTCGGAAGAGAGAGCTTTAAAGGTGGGACAAGGTTGGCGGAGAAGCCAGGAAGGTGACCTGCATGTGTGATGTCTCCAGCAGGGGAGGTCAGTGAGGTGCCCTCATCAGGACCCAGGACTCCCGAGTGCCCAGGCCCCAAGTGCTCGTGCAGGAGGAGTGTCCTGCCCTTGCAGGACGCCTGGGTGCTGGTTCTCCAGGTCCTGTGGGCTCAGAAGCACATCTCCCATGTTCTGCTCCATCTCCTCTGTCTCAGCTAAGGGCAAGGCCTCCACTGTCTCCAAGTCGCCAGTGATGAGGATGCCAGGGATTTGGAGGGCTCTGTGCCAGGGTGTAACCATGGCATCCTCCACAGCCCTGGGCCACATGTCAGG
>NW_025794954.1:0-2534 GCF_021613505.1 Equus quagga
TGTTTTTCCTCTTACTATTACAGTTTAAGAATTCTTTGCATATTTTATATGCCAATCACTTGTCCAATAAATGTTTTAGAGAGATTTTCTCTTACTCTGAGAAGATCAACATCTTCTCTTTACACCATCGTTTTCAGAGGAGGAGTTTTTCGTTTGACTTAAAATTGTAAAATTTTTGGTTTTTTCTTTTGTGGACCGTGCTTGTTGGCTTTCTTTGTGAAAATTCATCAACAAACACAAGATCATCCAGACTTTCTTCTGTGTTATCTTGTAGGAGTTTATTCCTTTGGCATTTTACATTTAAATTTATGATGTGTTTTAACTTAATTTTCATGAAAAGTGTGAGGCCGTGTCTACATTTGTTTTGTGTGTGTGTACGTGGATATCCATTATTTCTACCACTGTTTGTTTAAAATACTTTTTCGTTTGAATCACTTTTCCTTCTTTGTCAAAGTTCAGTTGACTCTATTTGTGTGGGTCTAGAAGGAAAGCAAACTTGCTGTACTCTCTTATTAATCCCAGGAGTCGTTTCTGTCATTGTGAGTTCTTCCAGTTGTTGTGTAGAGACAGTCATATCATATGGAACAAACACCATGAATTCAGCTACAGGATTTGTGAAGATGTTCTTTCTCAAGAAGTTGAAGTTCACCTCTATTACTAGTTTATCATAAATGGATGTTGCATTTTCTCAGGTCTTGTTTTATATTCCTTTCCCCTCCTTTCCTTTCTGATATTAGTAATTTCTGTCTTTTCTCTTTATCTTGACTAGATATTTATCAATTTTATTGGTCTTGACAAGCAAGCAGCTTTTTTCTTCTAATTTTCTCCATTGATTTCCCACAGTGACATTTATTTCCTTTCTTATTTTATTATTTCTTTTATTGTGCTTGCTTTGGGTTTAACTTGCTCTTCTTTTTATTCTTTGCTAAGGTACATGCTTCCATTAGTGATTAGAGATCTTTGATTTTTTCCAGTCTCTTTGTTTGATGGCATAAATTGCTGCCTAGATACTGCTTTCGCTACATCCAAGAACCTTTGCTATGCTGTGTTTTCATGTTTTTAATTCAAAATTATTTTTCTTTTTTCTTGAGACTTCTAGTTTGATACTATGTATTATTTAGAAATGTGTTTTTGAAGGAGCACACATGAGGGAGTTTTCCAACTATTGCTGGTATTGCCTTCTAGAGGAATGCTTATGTGGTGTGAGAGCCTATTTTGTATGATTTCTGTTCTTTCAAATTTGTTAAGGTGTGCTTTATGTCTCAGAATGTGGTTTGTTCTGGTGAATGTTCCATGTGAACCTGAGAAGAATGTATATTCTGCTGTTCTGTGAAGTATTCCGCAGATTACAGTGAAACCCAGCAGTTTCGCAGGGCTGTTCATTGCACGTCTGTCCTTCCTCACTTCCTGCCTACTGAAATGTCTAATTCCGGATGAGGGGGTGTTGACTTCTACAGCTGTGGTACTGGATTTGTCTCTTTCTCCTGCATTCAGTCAGTTCCTCCCTGAGGTGTGTTGCCCCTCTGTTGTTAGGCAGGTACACATGCAGCGTTGCTCTGCCTTCTCAGAGAATAGGCCCCTTTATCCGTACCTACTGCCCCTCTATCTCTGCATCTTCCTCAGTTTGAAATCCGCATTGTCTATGATGTCTATTCCTTTGGCAGCTTCCTTTGGATTCGTGTTGGCATGGTCTGTTTTTCTCCATCCTTTTACCCTTCGTCTGTCTGACTTTATACCTAGAGTGGGTTTCTTGTAGACAACATATAATGGTTTTTGTTGTTTTTTTAAAGATGGCACCTGAGCTAACAACCGTTGCCAATCTTTTTTTCTTTTTTCCTGCTTTTTCTCCCCAAATCCCCCCAGTATATAGTTGTATATTTTAGTTGTGGTCTTCTAGTTGTGGTACATGGGACGCCGCCTCAACATGGCCTGATGTGTGATGCCGTGTCCGTGCCCAGAATCGGAACCCCGGGCCACTGAAGCAGAGTGCACGAACTTAACCATTCGGCTACGTGACCGTCCCCTATAATGGTATTTTTTTCAAATCTGCTACTGTCTCTTTCAGTTACAATGACACAATTGATGATTAAAGTGTGGTTGTTGATTCAGTTGGATTGATATTTATGAAAATTTCTACTTTCTGCATTTTTACCCTTGTTTGTTTTTGTCTTTTTGCTACCTTCTCTGGCTAAAATTGAGCATTTATTGTAATTCTTTTTTTCCCCTCTCATAGAATATCAGTTACACGCTTTTTAAAAAACACACTTTAGTGGCTGCCCTTGAATTTTCAGCATACATTTGCAACTAACCCACCCCTCTGCCAAGTAACACTATGCCACTTCACTGTGTCCAAGTACCCCTTAACACACTGTCCCCAATTTTCCTTTCCCTGTGTCTTGTCACATTGCTGTGATCTATTTCACTTGTCCATAAGCTTCTCATTACCAAATACGTTGTTGCTAACATTAGTTTAAACAAAGTGTCATCTGTTGTATTAATTATAAGAAACATAAAAGATGTTTCCCCTCCTTTTT
>NW_025794955.1:0-1571 GCF_021613505.1 Equus quagga
AAATTACATGTCTCAAAGAATATATGTAATTTAGTGGTAATTTAACCAGTAACCAATAAGCAAATAAACATAACATTATGCTTTAAATGCTCTCTCATGGGCCAACATCACTCTGATACCAAAACCAGACAAAGACAACAACAAAGAAGGAAAATTGCAGGCCAATATCACTGATGAACATAGATGCAAAAATTCTCAACAAAATTCTGGCAAATCGAATACAGCAATACATTAAAAAGATTATATACCACGATCAAGTGGGATTTATACCAGGGACACAGGGATGGTTCAACATCCACAAGTCAATCGATGTCATACACCAGATTAACAAAATGAGGAACAAAAACCACATGATCATCTCAGTAGACACAGAGAAAGCATTTGACAAGATCCAACATACATTTACGATAAAACTCTCAATAATATGGATATAGAAGGAAAGTACCTCAATATAATAAAAGCCATATATGACAAATCCACAGCCAACGTCATACTCAATGGGGAAAAACTGAAAGCCATCCCTCTGAGAACAAAAACAAGATGAAGGTGCCCACTTGCACCACTCTTATTCAACATAGTACTGAAGGTTTTGGCCAAAGCAGTTTGGCAAGAAAAAGAAAGAAAAGGACTCCAAATAGGCATGAAGAAGTGAAACTGCTGCTGTTTACAGACAACATGATCTTATATATAGAAAACCCTAAAGAATCCATCAGAAAGCTACTAGAAGTAATCAACAATTACAGAAAAGTTGCATGGTACAAAATGAACTTACATAAATCAGTTGCATTTCTATAATCTAATAACAAACAGAAAGAGAACTCAAGAACACAATCCCATTCACAGTCACAACAAAAAGAATAAAATATCTAGAAATAAATTTAACCAAGGAAGTGAAAGACCTATACAATGAAAACTACAAGAATTTCCAGAAAGAAATTGATGGCAACGTAAAAAGATGGAAAGACATTCCATGAACATGGATTGGAAGAATAAACATAGTTAAAATGTCCATACTACCTAAAGCAATCTACAGATTCAATGCAATTCCAATCAGAATCCCAATGACATTCCTCAAAGAAACAACAAAGAATCCTAAAACTCATAGGGGGCAACAAAAGACCCTGAATTGCTACAACAATCCTGGGAAAAAAGAACAAAGCTGGTGGCATCACAATTCCTGACTTCAAAATATACTACAAAGCTACTGTAATCAAAACAGCATGGTATTGGTACAAAAACAGGCAAACAGATCAATGGAACAGAATTGGAAGCCCAGTAATAAAACTTCACATCTAAGGACAGATAATTTCCGACAAACGAGCCTGAGAACATACAATGGAGAAAGGAAAGTCTCTTCAACAAATGCTGCTGGGAAAACTGGACAGCCACCTGTAAAAGAATGAAAACAGACTATTCTCTTACACCATCCACAAAAATAAAATCAAAATGGATCAAAGACTTAAAGGTAAGACCTGAAACCATAAGGCTTATAGAAGAAAAGATAGGTAGTACACTCTTTGACATTAGTCTTAAAAGGATCTTTTCAGACACCGTGTCTCCTCGGACAAGGG
>NW_025794956.1:0-1205 GCF_021613505.1 Equus quagga
CATCCTATTGGTTCTGTATATATGCACGTTCTCTTTGTTCTGTATATACGCACATCCTATTGGTTCTGTGTATATGCACATCCTATTGATTCTGTATATACTCGCCCTTAGTTTCTGTATATACGCACATTCTATTGGTTCTGTATATACGAGAGTCCTATTGGTTCTGTATATAGGCACGTTCTATTGGTTCTCTGTATACGCACATCCTATTGGTTCTGTATATTCGCACATTCTATTGGTTCTGTATATACGAACGTTCTATTGGTTCTGTATATACGAACGTTCTATTGGTTCTGTATATAGGCACGTTCTATTGGTTCTGTATATAGGCACGTTCTATTGGTTCTGTATATACGAACATTCTATTGGTTCTGTATATAGACACGTTCTATTGGTTCTTGTATATACACACATTCTATTGGTTCTCTGTATACGGACATTCTCTTGGTTCTGTATATATGCACGTTCTAATGGTTCTATTTATACCCACCTTCTATTGGTTCTTGTATACACGCACCTCCTATTGGTTCTGCATATACACACATTTTATTGGTTCTGCATATACGCACATACTATTGGTTCTGTATATACGCACATTCTATTGGCCCTGTAGACACGCACATTCTATTGGCTCTGTATATACGCACATTCTATTGGTTCTGTGTATACACACATTCTAGTAGTTCTGTATATTCGCGCATTGTATTGGTTCTGTATATACGCACGTTCTATTGGTTCTTGTATATATGCACATTCTATTGATTCTCTGTATACGCACATTCTACTGGCTCTGTATATACGCGCATCCTATTGGTTCTGTATATACACACATCCCATTGGTTCTGTATAGACACTCATCCTATTGGTTCTGTATATACACACGTTCCGTTTGGTCTGTATATACACTCATCCTATTGGTTCTGTATATAAACTCATCCTATTGGTTCTTTATATACTCTCATCCTATTGGTTCTGTATATATGCACGTTCTCTTTTTTCTGTATATTTGCTCATCCTATTGGTTGTGTATATAGGCACATTCCTTTTGGTCTATATATACACTCATCCTATTGGTTCTGTATATACTCTCAGCCTATTCATTCTGTACAATCTATTCCTATTGGTTCTGTATATACGCACATTGTATTGGTTCTGTATACTCTCATCCTATTGGTTCTGTATATATGCACGTTCTCTTTGTT
>NW_025794957.1:0-5137 GCF_021613505.1 Equus quagga
GGCCCTTGAGATAAAGGTGCAACTTCCCTCCCCCTCCCAATGTTGGCGTCTCCTTAAGGATTAAGTATCTTTCCTTAGGCTAGAAACTGATTGCTGTGCTCACCTGTGACCACCCAGCTTGAGACGATAGACTTGCCTCCTGCTATGCCCACCAACACAGCAGACCCACTACCTGCTGTGTCCATCAAGTGCTGTGCCGACAGGGCAATCTTGTGACTATTGTGGGAGGGACATTTCAATCATATGTGAAACACCCTCTTTGAGGGTATATAACCGCCCTGTGTAACCCCACTTCTTTGGAGTGCTCTCTTCCTTTGTGGAAAGACTCTCCCGGGTTATAATCCTAAAATTTAAGCTCAGAATAAACTCACCCACATTTTTATTTATAGATTGGTTATGGATTATGTTCATCAACATGAGTCAGTTATAAGGGTAGGAGACCTGTGATTTATTCTGTGAACTGTCCTGCTGGGGTTGTGTGCCCAGCATAGGAACTGTTGTGTGACTCTTATCTTGATAACCCTCTGGAAGAGGCCATGAGGGCGACGTCTGATCTCTTCTTTTCTTTGTCTGTTTTGCTCATCATCTCTTCTGTTGTCACCAAGTCGAGGTTAAGTTCAGGCTGGACCTGACCAGAACCTGGACCTTCTGTAAAATCGAAAACTTGGGTTTCTCTGTGTCTTTGTGATGCAGTTGGACAGGTAGATCAACCTGGAATGTAATTTGAGTTACAACCCAGTTTCTGGGAAATCAAGAGCAACTGTCCTTAGAAAATCCTTGCAAGACTGGAAATACTGCTCTAGAGGCAGTTCAGATTCCACCCAGTTCCTTTATCTCGAAAAGGATTATCATCTCCCCTCTCCAGGAACTACTACCTAGCCAATCATTAATTCCTAAGACAGAAGAAAAACAAAAGGGGGGGGAACAGCTTCCAAATTCTTTTTGGTAGCAATCTTGAGTTCTGCTAAGTTAAGTGATAAAAATCTGAGTATCTGGGTAATTTTTGGATTGGATAGAACAAACGTTGATAAACATCCAAGTTTATCTGCTTTTGGTTTTTATTGCAGAGATGCTAAAAGTCTTTGGGCCTTTTACTGTAAAGTGATGTGTTCCTAGAAATTATGAAGTGTTTAGAATGCTGACATAAAAGACAATTCATAATTGCTTACCTTTTTAGTGTTTACTAGTGTCTGTTAATGGTTAAAAGTTCTAGTTAACATATATAATTAAAGCTATTGGAAATTAATAAGGAAAACAGCTCTGCATTCAAGGAAAGTAAGTTTTCAGTAAAGAAGGTATAAGGAATGGAAATATTTTTGTTTGGTTGGTTAAGAAAGATAAATTTGTCCTAATGTACTAGAAGGGAAGAAAGAAAGCATGGGGCAAATTCTGGAAGCAAAAAGAAAGTTATAGAAGGTTTGTGAAAGAAATTCTGAAAGAGTTGTGTACCTGGTCAAGTTGGTTAAGATTGAAATGAATCTAATTAAGTAAATGGGTTTTAATATGAAAAAAGGTAAACTGGTACAAAAATTAGAATTTGGCTCTCTCGTAAAAGGATAATTTTCTTAAACTCTTAGTCTGCTCTTGATAACGAGATTATAAAAGGTTTTTCCTTCTGAGTAAGTTTACAAAAGATCTATGTTTTGTTGTATCTGTGTTTATGTTTCCTAAGTGCAAAAGACAGAGGTCTCTCTATTATGGCTTTTTTTTTTTTTTTTTTTGCTGTTGATACCTAAGCATTGTTTCACAGTGAGCATTGTTTAAATAAGTGTTTTAAAAACGATATTTTTGACAAGCTTCTCTCTCAAAAAAAAATTATTCAAGTCCTAAATAAAGGTTTCCCTTTGAGCTGAATGAAGGAAGAGAATTTCTCTGAGGATTTTCAGAGGACCCCTGAGACTTCTCAAAGAAATTTGCTCTCTCTTCCTATAAGGTGGAAAATACTAAACTAATTAGGCTTATTTAGTATGTTAATTTACATTGGAAGCATTATCAGATAAGTGATGATAATCTTTCTTAAGTGGTATTATGTGGGTAAATGCTATTGATGTAGATGTCTTAAAATTATATAGCATTCTTAAAATTCTGATCTGTCCTGGTTATCGGTCATAACTCCAGTTATTATCGTGAAGTGTTGCACGTCACAGAAGTAGCCAAGTTTCTTTGTCAATTGCCCTTTTGAGTCTTTTGTCCACTTACAGATAGTTGCTGTTTTACTCTGATGCTTTTTGCTTTTGCAAATATGTCTTATCTTCAGAGACATTCATGGAAAAGACTCTGACACTTACTCTGGATTACAGTTTTCTGATAAACTTTCAGATTGTAAAACTGAACTGGGTAAGAAATTACAGAAATCTAAAGGAGAAACTGATGACCTCATAAAACTACTAACAGAAGATTAAGATCAAGAACAGATTATACAGGACTGAATGAACTGAGGGTGATAATTTTTGTGACTTTTATTTGAAATATTGTTGATTTTTTGATGTTTTGCTTTGTTTTCTCAGGTTCAAGAAAATATTTTTCTCTTTTCTCTTATGCTAGCTATGACTTATAGCAATTTAGTGAAATTGAAGTTATATCTTTGTGAGCAAAACTGAGACATTTATCTTTTTCTCCCTACCTGATCCCTCGAGAGTTTGGAAACTCTTTGTGAGTATGGTTATTTCATGGCAATATAGTTATTTGCATAAGTTCAATAAGAATCTGTTCTCCTTATAACAGGACATTGGTTATCTTGCCAAGCTTTGACTGGAATGTCATATTTGAGAGAAACATACAGACTCGGATATGGCAATACTGTGTTTGAGGAATAAGGTTGACTTTCTGGAAATAAAGCCACTTGTAAAAATGGGCCTGGTACCTTGCTTTACAGAGAGATTCCAGCAATCTTACCCAGTAAGTAAGGAAGCTTGCTTACCTGGCAGGTGCAAGGAACCTCGGAATATTTTGGGGGACCTCAAGAAGAGAGGAATTCACCCAAATCTAAGGTATTGCAGGCAAGGCCTGATGGCACAAATCCTTGGCTTGGCCTTCCTGGCCTCAAGAGGTCTTTACAGTTCAATCTGAGATTCCTCATAAAAATTCCAGCAAAGCAAATTTAAGAGCCTATCTGATCAATTGCTATTCTTGCTGCACTTATGTAAATAATTGGGCCAAATTTCTTGAAACTAAACTTATATTGCAAACCAATTAGTCTTAATTTGACTGTCTTTGGCAAAAATGAGGGTGATTTTAGAGAGAAGAATTATGTTTCAGTGAAAAAACTATAATGCACATTTGTGGATATTAGATCCTAGTTTTGTTAATTGTCTTTGAGGCTTTTTCTACCTGTAAGCTGGACTGGATCCTGAATTCTTCTACTGAAATATCTGGTTACAAACCTCCAAACTAATGTTTTCAATTTTTACCTCATTTTCATCTGGAATCATTGAGAATTGAACATGCTCTTTTTCCTGAAACCTTGCAAACTGAAGCTGAACGACTTGATAGAAACTTAAGAGAGATTCCTGTCTGTTGCTGTGTCAGCTGTAAGCTACTCACAAAGATACCTGAATGCCCGATGATGTCATCAGAGACCTTTCAAGCTACAAAAAGATGCTTTGACTCTGACAGCTAGAAGTCTTCTTGACTGTCTGCCCCCTGGACACAGGAACTAATTTATAATTTGCTCCAACCATTAACCTTGTTACCTTGCTTCCAACATCACAAGGGAGAGAAGACCACGACTGCATTCTATTGTTTAATTTGGTTTACAAATGAGTCTTACTTAAATGATAAGTGAGGATGTTACACTGTCTAGCCTCAAGATTGCCTGCTACTTTCTGTTAACTCTGCAAACCCAGTAAAAGATTTCCTTCTACAGGCTCAAGAAATTGCCACGGAACAAGAGAAACAGATATAGCAGTCAAAAGGGGGAATTATTGACACCCCCTCGCAGATGTGGTTCGGGCCCAATAAGAAACCCACTCCATGGGTCACAAGGCCACTTTCCCCTTCCTAAGGGACCCTTTGAGGTATGGCAATTGGACTTTGTCCAAATGCCACCATCTCAAGGATATAAATACATCTTGGTAATGATTTGCATGTTTTCACATTGCATTGAGGCCTTTCCTTGCAGAAGAGCAACGGTTTTAACAGTAGGTAAATTACTATTAGAGAGAATAATTCCTGTTTGGGGAATTCCTACTGAGTTACATAGTGACTGGGGAACTCAAATCTGTAATGTTTGGCCAATATTGCAGCATTTCCACTGTGCTTACCATCCTCAATCCTCAGGATTGGTAAAAGGAACTAACGGCACAACCAAAACTTAATCGGCAAGCTTTCAGAAACATTTACTCTCTCACGGCCAAAAGCTCTTGTGCTAGTGCTCTTTAATCTTAGATCTATACTTTTTGTAAACATCGGCTGTCTCATTTTGAAATAATAATAAAACAGCCTATGCAATTGGATGAAGAAATATGTGAACCAGCTTTGCTTAAGGGATGTATTACATTGTTTTCATGGTCTTATTGTGGTGCTTAAAAGAAATGAAAGATTTGTAGCTGATTCTTTCACAGAGAAGTCCCAGAACTTAAGGATCATGGACTGTAACTGGAAGAATTTATTTATTGAGAGAGACATCAAATAAGACTCTTTGCAGCCCTATTGGAAAGGACCGTACGAGGAGGAGAAGAAGACGACATCTGTTGTAGACAGCTGTCCCAAGACTCCGGACCAGGCCTGTGTTCCCAACCTTATATCTCCTCATTTAAACATTTGTTATGCTTAAACTGTATACCTATTTTATAGTTTGTTTGGAATGCTATCATACTTAAAGTGATTAATTTGGAACAGACTGATCTTGAAGGCCAGGAATTTATCGAGTGACTCCTAATGACACTCAATGGTTATGTGGAACAAATCTTTGGCCTTGGCTACTGCCTGGATGGCTAAGACACTGCACCCTGAGCTTCCTTTAAAAGCAGGGAAGGAGTCAGGCTGAGTTAAAACCTGATGGCAATCTCCCTTTCTTAAGGCCAGATGGGCTTGTTCAGGGTTACACTGGTATGGCTATATTTGCAGCTATATTTGCTTCTTCTTTGCAGTTAAAAGATGTCATTATTACATTTGGAAGCTCTGACTAAATTTACTC
>NW_025794958.1:0-10517 GCF_021613505.1 Equus quagga
CCTACTTCCTTCTTAGAATTCTTCAATGGACCAGATATTCATCCAACTAAAGAGAAAAAAGTTTAACAAATCCATGCTCCCATGTGACTACAGAGTTGGATAATGCTCTCTCTATTCCCCTTGAGTAAGGGATGCTTGGATCTTAACTTTGAACTAAGCTGTACAACAACCTCTTGGTTAGACAATAGAAGTATCCAAAGACACAGCTGTGTCTTCACCCTGATCATGTCCCATGTTAAATCACTGGGTGCTTCTAAAGATCAGTGAAACTAAAAGACTAATTCTGTGTCCATGTGCAATAGGCAAGACAGGAAAAAGAAAGGCAAGCACAAAATTAAGGAGATTTAACTTCCGTCAAATCCCATATGCACCGAAGACGATAAAGTGAAGTTGACTCTAGAGTCAGATAGACCCATCACTGCTACTTACTGGCTATTGATTTTGTTGAAGTTACTTAATACCTAGTCTTGTTCTTTTTAGATATGAGTTGGAGATAGTGGTGGTACCTACTTCATAGAGTGGTTGTGAGGTTGAAATTATGTAATGTGTGCAAAGCACTCAACTTTCTCACATATAATTAAGGCTCACTAACTCCCGGCTTTTTAAAAATTGTTATTATCCATTGCCTTTTCTAATATTGCCCACACTCTTCTCCAAGTATTTCACTTTCTGTATATGTGTGTATATCATATGTTATACTTAGAGATCCCTGAGTCTCATTTTCCTTTTTGTGCCTACTTGTACTGAGAGTTGGAGTCTATTCATTGTCTGTTCATGCTTGATTTGTTTTAGAAAGAAGGAAGGAACACTCAAAACTGTTCTTCTTTACTAATTAATAGGACAGATAATTCCAGAGATCAGGTCAAACTTTTGGTACTGATGAGGATTTTTAGGCTGGTTACTTTTAAAACTGCAGATGAGAAGCAGGCTCCGAGGACTGTAGTTTGCTTGCCATTTGTCAGGAAACATTCACATTTGTAAGGGAAACCTCCATCTGTAAAGATGCCTCCTCTCTGTGCCAGGAAGAAGGGGGATGGCCTTATCGCTAGAAACTCTTAATGGGGCAGGCAAGAACTTAAGTTGGTTACTGTCTGGCAACCTCATGTAACTGATTTAGGGTGGTGGCTTCTGGCCTTTACTTAATCCAATTTGATTCTTATCTAAAAGTTGTGGGACCACCCAATGGCCAGACCCCACCTGCACTGATACCATTTTAACTTTTTTACATGTTCTTTCCTTTGTCTTGTAAAGAGATGGCTCACATACCTATGCCTCAAATTTAGCCCTACTCTCCACCCATGTTGGCAGCAGTAGTGGGGGCAGCAGCAGCAGCAGCTCCTCCTGCCCGTGGGCCCTGTACCCACGCAGCAGCCTGACTGCCCATGGGTCTTGTCCCCATGTCGGTAGCGGCAGCTCTGAATGCCCATGGGTCCTGTCCCCATGCTATTCCACACTATTCTCTAAATAAAAAGAGCACTATCGCCAGATCTTGAGAGTCCAAGAAATCTTTCTTTCGACTCCTCGGCTCACCGACCCCACATCATTTCCATGTGATAAATGACCTCAGAGCACCAAGATCTTTGCAGAAGTGGAAGTTGCCATCCCCAACACGCTAACACTTTCTCCTATTTTTACTGAGCACCTGGAGATGACACACGACCATCACAAAAGTCATTTGAGTTATCCCAGGGGTCATAGAGTATAATTACTGGCAATATTTTTAAGAATGAGTCCAAATAATAAAGCAGATCCAGGCACACATAAAATTGAAGAGATAGATAAAGCAAACTACTCAATGGTGACTGAGTTTATCTTTATCTCAGGACCCTCTGCTGTAGATCATCTTCTTCGGAGTCTTCTTTTGGTCTACCTGGTCAATGTAGTGGGGAACGTTGGTATGATTTTCCTGATCATAGCTGACACTCAGCTGCATACACCAATGTATTTTTTCCTCTGCAACCTCTCTTTTCTTGGCCTGGGCTACGCTTTGGCAATTACTCCCAGGATGCTGGCTGGTTTCCTAACAAAACACAAAGTTATCCCATTCCCTGGCTGTGCCACTCAGTTTTCTTTCTTTGTGGGTTTTGTAGATGCTAAGTGCTATGTCCTGGCTGCCGTGGCCTATGACAGTTTTGTGGCCATCTGTCAACCCCTCTACTATAGCACTCTCATGTCTAACCAAGTCTGCTTGGCTCTCATGCTGGCCTCTTACCTGGCTGTTCTGGTGAGTTTAGTTTCCCACACTTCTCTCACCTTCAGTTTGAGTTACTGTGGTTCCAGTATCATCAACCACTTCTGTGAAATCTCACCACTCTCGGCCCTCTCTTGCTGACACACTTACATAAGCGAGACCTTATTCTTTAGTCTGTGTGGCTTCATTGAATTCAGCACCATCTTCATCATCTTCATCTTGTATGCCTTCATCCTCATTGTAATCATCAGAATGCACTCAGATGAAGGCCGCCTTAAGGTTTTCTCCACTTGTGGGTCTTACCTCACAGGCATCACACTTTTCTATGGCACAGTTGTAATTATGTACCTGAGACCAACATCCAGCTACTCCCTGGAGCAAGACAAGTGGGCCTCTGTGTTCCACACTATTATCATCCCCATGTTGAATCTCTTGACCTACAGTTTACAGAACAAGGATGTGAAAGCTGCTTTCAAAAAACCAATTAGAAGAAAAGAAGAGCCAAGATGGCGCCGTGAGTAGTCCTCTTTGTCTCTCGCCCTTCGAGTCTACAATTATTTGGACACTTATCGCTTGACAAAGGATATCCAGACAGCATCTCAGGACGTCTGAGACACCCACGCGACTATACATCGGAAGGCGGATGGACTTTCCTCCGGGAGGATGTGGAAATAGGTGAGGGCTCTCCGACCCCGATGGGCAGCCTGGTACCCGCAAGCGGCTTTCTTCCAACGGACGCCCCCAGAGGATCCACGCACGTCTAGGGCAGGAGCGAGAACACAACAGAGGAGCGACGCTGGAAACAGGTGACCAGAACCCTACCTAAACCCCCTGCAATTACTCCTAAACACAGAGGGAAACTTTGGAGTTGCACACCTGAGCCCGCGGGGAGAGTCTCTCCCCGCCATTGGCGGGGGGATCCAGCCTGGTGCTCGGGGCGCCCGGAGGGTCCCAGAGAGAGACACGGAGGGCACGGAGATCTCCCAGCTGCCGTTGCCCGCCCCGTGGGACTAGGGATTGCCGGAGATCTCGGAGAGGACCGGGGCGGGGGGAACTTTCAAAAGGCCAGTCCTGCGACCCAGAGGGGAAGCGCCGGAGCTCCGCCCGGGCAGCAGACAAAACTCTCTGCCTGCCATTAGCAGAGGGGCCACGCCCAGCATTCACGGCTCCGGCAGAGGCCAGGAGAGAAGCCCTGAGGGCGGGGTGACCCCCAGCTGCCGTTGCCCGCCCCGTTGGTCTAGGGATTGCCGGAGATCTCGGAGAGGACCGGGGCGGGGGGAACTTTCAAAAGGCCGGTCCTGCGACCTGGAGGGGAAGCGCTGGAGCTGCGCCTGGGCAGCAGACAAAACTCTCTGCCTGCCGTTAGCAGAGGGGCCACGCCCAGCATTCACAGCTCCAGCAGAGGCCCGGAGAGAAGCCCTGAGGGCGGGGCGACCCCCAGCTGCCGTTGCCCATCCCGTGGGGCTAGGGATTGCCGGAGATCTCGGAGAGGACCGGGGCGGGGGGAACTTTCAAAAGGCCGGTCCTGTGACCCGGAGGGGAAGCGCCGGAGCTCCGCCCGGGCAGCAGACAAAACTCTCTGTCTGCCGTTAGCAGAGGGGCCATGCTGAGCATTCACGGCTCCGGGAGAGGCCCGGAGAGAATCCCTGAGGGCGGCGTGACCCCCAGCTGCCATTGCCCACCCCGTGAGGCTAGGGATTGCTGGAGATCTCAGAGAGGACTGGGGCTGGAGAGAGTTCCAGAGACCCAGCTTAGTAGCCTAGGGGGAAACCCTACAGGCTCACAGCAGCCTTAGGGAAAGCCTCTGCACAGCACCAGTAGAAGGCACCCAGCCGCCAGCCACAAGGCTGGAAGACCCCAGGGCAAAAGCAGCATAGCTAGGTGAACTAACCACAGACTGTAGAAGATGCCAATAGCTCTCCTGCGACCTATAGAGGACAAGTGAGATTTGGTGGGTGCCGACAGCAACGGAGTGACAAATATAAGTGATCCCACCCCTGGCTGCTGGAAAAGCCCATAACACCGTTGCAGACCCCAAGGAGAGAGCACATCTAGGTGGGCTGCAACAGTAGGCACCTGCAGCCTGAAGCCCCCCTGTGACGGCCCCCACGGCAGAGGAGGGAATCCAAAGGGCCACTGTGGCTACGAAGAGGGGCCCAGGCCCAGTTAGCAACTACGGACAGGATTCCTGGTTGGTGAAATATAAACAGCTGCTCCTCCCACCGCAGCAGCTGAAACAAGTGAAAGGAGCAACTAAACTCTATTTCCATGCGGAGGCACAAATCAACAACATCAAGCAATATGAAAAAATACATTAAATCTCCAGAACAGAAAGAAAGCAACAAATACACAGAAAACAATCCCAAAGAAAATGAGATGTATAACCTAAATGATGATGACTTCAAAACAGCCATCATTAAGATTCTCAATGAGTTAAGAGAGAATTCTGACCGACAACTCAACGAGTTCAGGAGCTATGTCACAAAAGAGTTTGATACAATAAAGAAGAACCAAACAGAAATATTGGAAATGAAGAACACAATAGAGGAGATTAAGAAAAATCTAGATGCTCTGAACAGTAGGGCCGATAATATGGAGGAAAGAATTAGCAATTTGGAAGATGGCAATATAGAATTGTTGCAGGCAGAGGAGGAGAGAGAAGCAAGACTTAAAAGAAATGAAGAAACTCTCCGAGAATTATCAGACACAATTAGGAGATGCAACGTAAGGATTATAGGTATACCAGAGGGAGAAGAGAAGGGGAAAGGGGCAGAAAACCTATTCAAAGAAATAATGGCTGAGAACTTCCCAAATCTGGTGAGGGAGATGGATCTTCAGGTGACAGAAGCCAATAGATCTCCAAACTTTATCAATGCAAGAAGACCAACTCCACGGCATATAGTAGTGAAGCTAGCAAAAGTCAACGACAAGGAGAAAATATTAAGGACAGCCAGGCAAAAGAAACTAACCTACAAAGGAACCCCCATCAGGCTATCAGCAGATTTCTCAGCAGAAACTTTACAGGCTAGAAGAGAGTGGAATGATATATTCAAAAATCTGAAGGACAAAAATCTACAGCCGAGAATTCTCTACCCAGCGAAAATATCCTTCAAATACGATGGAGAAATAAAAACTTTCCCAGATAAACAAAAAATAAGGGAGTTCATTTCCACAAAACCTCCTCTTCAGGAAATCCTCAGGAAAACCCTCATTCCTGAAAAATCCAAAAAAGGAAAGGGGCTACAAAACCAAGAGCAGAGGAGATAAGTAGAAGGACAACAACAGAGAGTAGCAGCTCTACATCAGAACAGATTAAACCATGGGACGAGAAACAAAGGAAACTGAAGAAAACCGGAAAACAAGACACAAAATGGTAGTGGTAGGCCCCCACGTCTCAATAATCACTCTAAATGTAAATGGATTGAACTCCCCAATCAAAAGACACAGAGTGGCAGGATGGGTCAAAGAACAAGATCCAACAATATGCTGCCTCCAGGAAACACACCTCAGCCCCAAAGACAAACACAGACTCAGAGTGAAGGGATGGAGAACAATACTCCAAGCTAATAATGAACAAAAGAAAGCAGGTGTCGCTATACTAATATCAGACAAGGTAGATTTCAAAGCAAAACAGATAAAGAAAGATAAAGAGGGACAGTATATAATGATAAAAGGGACTCTCCACCAAGAAGACATAACACTTATAAATATATACGCACCCAACACAGGAGCACCAAAATTTGTAAAGCAACTCTTAATAGAACTAAAAGAAGACATCAACAACAATACAATAATAGTAGGGGACCTCAACACACCATTAACACCAATGGACAGAACATCCAGACAGAAAATCAACAAGGAAATAATAGAATTAAATGAAAAATTAGACCAGATGGACTTAATAGATATATATAGAACACTTCATCCAAAAACAGCAGGTTACACATTCTTCTCAAGTGCACATGGAACATTCTCAAGGATTGACCATATTTTGGGAACCAAAGCAAACATCAATAAATACAAGAGAGTTGAAATAATATCAAGCATCTTTTCTGATCATAACGCTATTAAACTAGAAATCAACAACAAGAAAAAAGCAGAGAAAGGTGCAAAAATGTGGAGACTAAACAACACGCTTCTCAACAAACAATGGATCATTGAAGAAATTAAAGAAGAAATCAAATATTATCTGGAGACAAATGAAAATGAGAACACGACATACCAAATCATTTGGGATGCAGCAAAAGCAGTCCTAAGACGGAAATTCATCGCAATACAGGCTCACCTCACTAAACAAGAAAAAGCTCACGTAAGCAACCTCAAACGACACCTAACAGAACTAGAAAAAGAAGAACAAACAAAACCCAGAGTCAGTAGAAGGAGGGAAATAATAAAAATAAGAGCAGAAATAAACGATATTGAAACAAAAAAGACAATAGAAAGGATCAATGAAACAAAGAGTTGGTTCTTCAAAAGAATTAACAAAATTGACAAACCCCTAGCCAGACTCACCAAGAAAAGAAGAGAGAAAGCGCAAATTAATAAAATCAGGAATGACAGAGGAGAAATCACAACAGATACCAATGAAATACAAGAGATCATAAGAGAATACTATGAAAAACTATATGCCAACAAATTGAACAACTTGGAAGAAATGGACAAATTCCTAGACTCCTACAATCTCCCCAAACTGAATCAGGAAGAAATGGAGAATCTGAATAGACCAATCACAAGTAAGGAAATAGAAACGGTAATCAAAAACCTCCCCAAAAACAAGAGTCCAGGACCAGACGGCTTCTCTGGAGAATTCTACCAAACATTCAAAGAAGACTTAATACCTATTCTCCTCAAACTGTTCCAGAAAATTGAGAAAGATGGAGAACTCCCTAACACATTCTATGAAGCCAACATCACTCTGATCCCCAAACCTGACAAGGACAACACAAAGAAGGAGAACTACAGGCCGATATCACTGATGAACATAGATGCAAAAATCCTCAACAAAATTTTGGCAAACCGATTACAGCAATACATCAAAAAGATTATACACCATGATCAAGTGGGATTTATACCAGGGACACAGGGATGGTTCAACATCCGCAAGTCAATCAACGTGATACACTACATCAACAAAATGAAAAACAAAAACCACATGATCATCTCAATAGACGCAGAGAAAGCAATCGACAAGATCCAACACCCATTTATGATAAAAACCCTCAGTAAAATGGGTATAGAAGGAAAGTACCTCAACATAATAAAGGCCATATATGATAGACCCACAGCCAACATCATACTCAATGGACAAAAGCTGAAAGCCATCCCTCTGAGGACAGGAACAAGACAAGGGTGCCCACTTTCACCACTCCTATTCAACATAGTACTGGAGGTGCTGGCCAGAGCAATTCGGCAGGAAAAAAAAATAAAAGGAATCCAAATAGGTAACGAAGAAGTAAAACTCGCGTTGTTTGCAGACGACATGATCTTATACATTGAAAACCCCAAAGAATCCACAGAAAAACTATTAGAAATAATCAACAACTACAGCAAAGTAGCAGGGTATAAAATTAACGTGCATAAATCAGTAGCATTTCTATACACTAACAATAAACTAACAGAAAAAACTCAAGAACTCTATCCCATTCACAATCGCAACGAAAAGAATAAAATACCTTGGGATAAACTTAACCAAGGAAGTGAAGGATCTATACAATGAAAACTACAAGACTTTCTTGAAAGAAATTGACGATGACATAAAGAGATGGAAAGACATTCCTTGCACATGGATTGGAGGAATAAACATAGTTAAAATGTCCATACTACCTAAAGCAATCTACAGATTCAATGCTATCCCAATCAGAATCCCAAGAACATTCTTCACAGAAATTGAACAAACAATCCTAAAATTCATATAGGGGAACAAAAGACCACGAATTGCTAAAGCAATCTTGAGCAAGAAAAACAAAGCCGGCAGAATCACAATCCCCGATTTCAAAACATACTACAAAGCTACAGTGATCAAAACAGCATGGTACTGGTACAAAAACAGGTCCACAGATCAATGGAACAGAATTGAAAGCCCAGAGATAAAACCACACATCTATGGACAGCTAATCTTCGACAAAGGAGCAGAGGGCCTACAATGGAGAAAAGAAAGTCTCTTCAACAAATGGTGCTGGGAAAACTGGACAGCCACATGCAAAAGATTGAAAATCGACCATTCTTTTTCACCACACACCAAAATAAACTCAAAATGGATCAAAGACCTAAAGATTAGGCCTGAGACAATAAGTCTTTTGGAAGAGAATATAGGCAGTACACTCTTTGACATCAGTTTCAAAAGAATCTTTTCGGACACTGTAACTCCTCAGTTGAGGGAAACAATAGAAAGAATAAACAAATGGGACTTCATCAGACTAAAGAGCTTCTTCAAGGCAAGGGAAAACAGAATTGAAACAAAAAAACAGCTCACTAATTGGGAAAAAATATTTACAAGCCACTTATCCGACAAAGGGTTAATCTCCATAATATACAAAGAACTCACACTGCTTAACAACAAAAAAACAAACAACCCGATCAAAAAATGGGCAGAGGACATGAACAGACATTTCTCAAAAGAAGATATGAATATGGCCAATAGACACATGAAAAGATGTTCATCATCGCTAATCATCAGGGAAATGCAAATCAAAACTACACTAAGATATCACCTTACCCCCGTTAGATTGGCAAAAACATCCAAAACCAAGAACGACAAATGTTGGAGAGGTTGTGGAGAAAGAGGAACCCTCATACACTGTTGGTGGGAATGCAAACTGGTACAGCCACTATGGAAAACAGTATGGAGATTTCTCAAAAAGTTAAAAATAGAAATACCCTATGACCCAGCCATCCCATTACTGGGTATCTATCCTAAGAACCTGATATCAGATATCTCAAGAGTCCGTTGCACCCCTATGTTCATCGCAGCATTATTTACAATAGCCAAGACGTGGAACCCACCTACATGCCCAGAAACTGATGATTGGATAAAGAAGATGTGGTATATATACACAATGGAATACTACTCAGCCATAAAAAAAGACGAAATTGGCCCATTCACAACAACGTGGATGGACCTCGAGGGCATTATGTTAAGCGAAATAAGTCAGTCAGAGAAAGACGAACTCTATATGACTCCACTCATAGGTGGAAATTAGTATATTGAGAAGGAGATCTGATCGGTGGTTACCAGGGAAAAGGGGGGGTGGGGGGAGGGTACGGAGGGGGAAGTGGTGTACCCACAACATGACTAACAAAAATGTACAACTGAAATTTCACAAGCTTGTAATCCATCATAACATTAATAAAAAAAAAAAAGAAGATAAAAAAAAACAATTAGAAGAAAACCTCAATAGTAACAAAAAATGGAAATATGTTATCACCACAGGTAAATGATAGTGGTAGAAAGATGATGGCAGCAGATAGAAAATGCAAATAAATGTCCAATAAACACTACCCAGATTATCATCTGTTCACTGAGTGAATCTTACTTCCTGAAGAATTTTCTGATTTTCTGTAAACCTTAACCCTATGATCTGAAGGAAATAAAAATTAATGTTTTTGAAAGACATGTATATGTTACAGCAAGTATATGTTATAATTGAAAAAGCAGTTGCTTTAGAATCAGGAAGATCTTGGAATCTCATTTTTTTACATCTCTAATCAGTGACCTTGTTACTAGAGGACTACCTTTTCTTTTTCTTAATTGATTGTTGTATCCTGTCAATAAACAAAGCACTTTAAATTTCATTAAGTTCTTACAACAATTGTTAGAGGTAGGCATTATCTTTACTTTAAAAATGATAAAAGTAAAACCCAGACAGGTAAACAAACTTCTCAAAGGTAAGAGATAGAATCAAGATTTGATCCAATGGCCACTTTCCATTTTGACTAATGACAAACATTCAGGCTTTGGAATATTGGGAAAGAAGCCCTCATCTAGCCTCTGCTATTTTCTAGCTATATGATCTTGGGCAAGTTACTTGATCTCTGTAGGCCTCAGTTTCTTCATCTAGTAAATGGTAATAATAACACTTATCTTTTAGTATTTTTCAAAGGATATACTATAATCTCTGCAAAGAATCTGTCAAACAAAAATACTTAATAAACATTATTTGTTTTATTTTCCTTCATTTATATGTTAACTATCCATTATATGCTATCAATGCAACGCAATAAAGTGAGGAATTTTTTTTTTCCATTTAGTTGGTGATAGAGCATGCATATCAACTTATAATGGCAAGAGATAAATGGATAGAAGTTGGGTCACCTTGGTCTTAGTGCC
>NW_025794959.1:0-846 GCF_021613505.1 Equus quagga
AGAGCGCATCTCACCACACACACGGCTGATTCATTTTAGCGTCTCTGTTTTTCATCCTGAGCCTCAGTGTCTGTTTCTCTACAAAGTGGATCAAAACACCACCCTAGAGATGGGGGAGGATGTGTGTAAAACCCAGAGCCTGGTCTATAGTAGGTGCTTAATAAATAACACCTGTGATTGTTATCATACGATGTGGTCATGTCTGGTTCTGAAATAACCTACTAGTTTTAGGTAAAACAAAAGCTTTGCGGAAACACCAAGAAAAGTCTTGCACCCTGCTCGTGCAGCTGCCATGAAAAGCTCAGTAGAAACCCCCGATATATGATTCTCTCCCTCTTTTTTTAGTGATCCCCTCAGGAAACAAATTTGGCGAACTGGCTTTCAAAACACACAGGCGATCACAGGCGTTTCCTGCAGATCAGCTCTTTACAGAAAACTGAGCATCTGAAAGGCTGGAGGACCGATCTCGGCAGGGCCGTCTTGGTGGGTGGAGGCAGCGGGCGCTGTGGGCTGAGCAGGAGTGTTTGCAGGGATCCCAGCCTGTGAGACACGTGTGTTTAGAGATGGGAAGGTTTCACCAGCGATGAAGATCGGATTTGAACGGGGTGTCTGGGCTGCCCGTCCTTGGGGTGGAGAGGGCAGGAAGCTGCTCTCAGCCCCAGGAGCACCTGGGAGGGGTCCTGACGCTCCACTCGGCCTTATGTTCTTGGGCTCCGAAGAGCTGTCAGGGGCACCTGCTATTCTGAGGCACCCACAGCCCAGAAGCTGCTCTCGCAGCCCCAGCGGCAGGTGGAGCCACTGTTGTCAGGGGAAGAAATACAGCTTTTCCTCTGTGACCTCAGAGAA
>NW_025794959.1:856-2331 GCF_021613505.1 Equus quagga
CAGGTCAGGTCCCCTCTCTGAGCCTCAGTGTCCTCCTCTGTTAAAGAGCTACAGCTGGCCCCTCCCTCACAGCACTGGTTCTAAGAGTAAGTGCTGTGATGGAGACACAGGTGTGGCCCACTGCTGCTCCCTGTCCCCTCTGCCTCCCTCCTTTCTCATCCAGGGCATCATCAGGGCAGCGGCTTGGGGAAGCGGAGTGAGCCCTCTACTAGGAGGCAGCAGGTCTGAATGGCGGTGCAGCCACTTACTAGCTGGGATCATCTAGGGAAGGGAGACACCTTTGGGAACTTCAGCAATATCTGCAACGTCAGGATAAAGCCAACTTCCCTGTCTCTATCTGGGGTGTTGGGAATACGAGGGAAATCTTTCAATACCCACACAAATTAAAATACACCCTCTGACCTACGATTCCCCCTCCAGTGGCATCTCCTACATGAATAGGTGGTGCATGGACAAGGTTATCCCCTGCAGGGCTGTTTTAATATCCCAAGGTTGGGAACAACTATATCCATGGACAGAAGACTAAAACACAAAGGATGCGATCTCCACACAAGGGAGCGTTATGCAGCTGTTGAAACACTGGGCAGCTCTGGGTGCTGGTATGGAATGGTTGACCGGGGATGCCGTGGCTGAAGTTTCGGAGAGGTTCCTAATTAACTCGGGCCTCAGGTCTGAATGAGGGGCGTTCTGAACCTTTGTGAAACTGATGGAAAGGAGAAGACTGGCTCCCTGTTCAGCTGTTTGCTGCAAGGACTTTTTATTCACGCCTACTACGCACCAGGCTCTTTGAAGGAAAGAGTGTCCAGCGATGGGCAAGATGGAAAGATGGAGTCTGCCTGAATCAGATCAGCTTCTGGAAAGAGCCTTTCATTCACTGGAAATGTGACCATGGGCTAAGTCCTCTATCACCTCTTGGCCTGAGGCTCCCCATCTCTACATGGAGGTTGGGCTGGATGGGTCTAAACGCCCTTCCTGCACTGACATTCTGGAACTCAGGATCCTGGGCCTCTGGCAGAAACCCTAGATGAGCATCTTTGCTGCCTCAGCAAGGAAGCCCTAAGTCACTCACATGGGGAACCTGTTCCCTGGGTGAGGGACATTCTGAGACGACCCAGCTCTGCCCAGAGCCTTCAGTGACTGTGTGAGTTGGTCCCTGAATCATGAGGGTTTTATGGACAGACACACAGCAGACACCCAACGTGTGCATCTCCTCCAGCCAGGCTGTCAGAATAAAGAGTGAGTCTGTGCCTCTTAGGGATTCTTAGTGTGATATTTCTGAAGATGAAATGAAGAATCATACGTTCTCCCCTCCGTGCCCTGCGAGGATTTCTCCTCACAGAAAGGAAAGAGAACACGAGCTTCCTGGCAAAAAGTCTTCACCTGCTGTGTCCGCTGCTGCTTCCCCAGCACCCAGAGCAGAGCCTGGCACACAGTAGGTGCTCAGTAAGTGCTGAGTAAAGGGAGACTCAGCCACA